>NW_012115289.1:5037413-5040081 GCF_000951035.1 Colobus angolensis palliatus | reverse complement strand
TTTTTCCCCCCTTTACTACCACTTTCTTTTTTCCCCTTTATTAGTACAATTTAAGCCTTTAAAAATGGCAATTTTTCAGATGCTTGAGATAGTTTGGGGGATCCCTAACTCTTATCATGGCACTCTGTTGAGTTTGTGAAATAGATCTTCAAAGAGGTTGTCAATAATATGCAAATTTTTGAAAACTAGTGAGATTACTAATTATTGATGAATAAAAAATGAGTACTTTTAATCTGCCAAGTTAAAGCTCTAGAATTCCTTTTCTCCAGTAATAACTGGCAGCACCACTACCAATGGAAGGGACCTAAGGAATATTGTGTACATTGATATACACGAGGCTGCTCATTTTTTTGTCAGATTACAAAAGCTGGGCTCATATAGTTATGGCCTATGGATCTCTCTTTATTTTAGTGGAAGTAGATGGTCTACACCTTGCTCCTCTAATTTTTTATATTAACTGTCCCTAAGCCACTTTGATGACTAATCAAAATCAGTATAGCTGTGCTCACTAAGCATATTACTGCTTATTATTTAAATGCCTTCTGTTTTTTATGTAGCAAAACAAAAAGTTTTATAAATTTCAGATAAGCTTTCTATTTTTCTTCAGTGCAAACATCCTTAAACAGCACAAAATCATTCAGCTAGTCTGAGGATGCAGTCAGTTTATGTAGTGCTTAAAGAAGAATCCCAGATATTCTGGAATGGAAATAGCTCATGTGAAACTTCAGTTCATTTTTGTCCTTAAGGGCAAATGATCATCTTCAGAGAGTGAAGACTTTTTGAAATCTGAATTCACAGATAAAATACTTTTAGCTTTACTTTATAGGTACTGCTGAAGTTGCAGCAGGAACTACTAGTCCTTCACTGAGGCATGTAGCCGCCTTGCCGTACAGTCTGTGGTAAGTAACTTTTAGGCATTCCTTCATCAATCGTAGCCTCCATCCCAATTGTTTCAAATCTTTCTACTTGTCCCTCAGTACCTGGACCAAAAGCATCTGCTGCAGAAACTTCCTGAAACATTTTCATTTCCCCAGATCCACAGGATTGTGAAATATGATCTGAAATCTGTTGTTTAAGTCTAACAAAATCTTCCTCATTGACTGATGAAACTTGCTTTGACCTTTCAAAATGTGAAATATCGGGACTGGATTCATGCTGACTGCAGTTCTGTTTGAAGTACTGTTGCCTGGGCAAAATGTCATCACTGCCATCTACATGATCTACTAATTGTAGATCTTCTGGCCGCTCCTCTGAATCTAACAAGGGCTGGGTAGACTCGGATCTTGAGAAGACTTGCACGGATGGAACTTGGTGTCTGTAGCCACTGTGCACCACAGTAGAATACTGGACAGTGCTCGAAGTGTTTTGTGAAGATTCATTTTCATCACTGCTAGAAATGCTTGGCCTAGAAGATGACATGCATGAAGAACCCCCAATACCACTGCTGTGTCCTTCAGTATTAATTTTTTCCTTTTTGAACAGGTCCAATGATTTCAGATCTTCTGGAAAAGGTTTTTTGTCATTTGCTTCTATTTCCACAACACTTACATCAGTGAAATTGCCATCTGAATATATTTGATCTTTTGAATTAAAGTTGTGCTAAGGAAGAGAGAAAATTGTATATGGCAAGTATTAGTTAAAGTCACAGAGTTAATGCAACTCTGAAACTTCCCAGTAACTCTCAGTGGTACAGAAATAACCTGCATTATGTCACTAAGTCACTGTCAACTACCCAAAATGCAGATACTGTAAAATGAGTCTAAGTAGTCTGAATCAATATTGTTGGTGTTACATTTTGATAAGCTAATGGTCTATAAATAGTATTTAATATTTCATGCCTAGACTAGGCAGCCTAGGATTAACCGGACAGAAAACTAGAAAACATTAAGGAAAATCAAATCTGAATGACGGAGATTTTGTAGAATATAAAAATACATAATACATTTTACTCTGTTAATATAAAATTTAAGGACTACTGGAGGATAATAAATACAAACGAGTTCCCCTTTGGGGCATATTTAAAATTCAGAGTTTACAGTAGGTTCCCAGAGATCATTTCTTCAGTGCTAAAATGATAGTCTGTTGAACTTGGTCTTAATACTCAATCCAAAATGCTTGCCTTGAGGTAGTTACCATCACATAGCAGTTTCAGCACCTCAAGTTTTCAGTTTGCAAGTTCAACCAAACATCTGTAATGTTTACTAAACAATTTAAAATATCAGAACAAATACGTTATGATGGTGATAAACCCCTAAAATGTGTCATACATATTAAATTTTGATTAAAATTTTCATTTATGTACCATTTTATTTTCATTTACTTTTTGATTCAGCTTGAATATCTTTTGGTACATCTGTAGATACTCAATATACCTACTAACATGTCTGTATATTATAAGCAACTCAGAAGCATTTTCTCTTACCCTTGGAGGAGTGTGAGGTGACCATTGGGCAATATGACTCTTTGAAGGATCTGGAACATTAGGCCAGATGTGTTTTTTAATTCTGAAGAGAAAAGAAAAATGGCCTATGTAAAACCACACATAATAAACAATGAACAGTCCCTATTTCTAAACATGTTTATCAAAGACTTACAAACCAAACCAATCACTTAAATGAACAAAAAATACCTACTCTACCCCACACAAAAATTATTTTTCTTATAATCA
>NW_012115289.1:5032863-5035667 GCF_000951035.1 Colobus angolensis palliatus | reverse complement strand
AGGAGTTTGAGACCAGCCTGGCCAACATGGTGATACCCCATCTTTACTAAAAATACAAAAAATTAGCTGGGTGTGGTGGTGGGCACTTGTAATCCCAGCTACTTGGGAGGCTGAGGCCGGAGTCTGAACCAGGGAGGCAGAGGTTGCAGTGAGCTGAGACTGTACTGTTGTACTCTATCCTGGGCAACAAGAGTGAAACTCTGTCTCAAAATAGATAAATAAATAAAAATTCTAGAAAAGGCAAAACTACAGTTACAGAAAAGCAGATCAATGACTGCCTGGGGTTGGGTTGAGGAGAGGACAGATTACAAAGGAGAACAAGGAAGCTTTATAAAAGTGATGAAAATGTTCTATATTGTGATTGTGGTGGTAGTTATACATCTGTATGTAACTACAAAAATTCATCAAACTGTACACTTAAAATGGATAAATTTTATTGCATGTAAATTACAGCTCAATAGAGCTGGGAGAAAATGCAAAAATATGAATAAGGGTACTTACAGGTCTCGCTTATTAAAGCAGAACAGCACTCCTAGAAGAGTTGTCAATAGGAACGCTAAGCAAACAGGCACAACTATGGCTTCAATTTCTCCTTGAGCTTAAAAAAAAAACAAAAACAAAAAGAGGTGTGATGGGAAATAATTGTTGACACATGCACTAAGGAGATATAATACAACTTCCCAACCAGACTTGCTGTTGAAAAGATAAAATACAATCCTAATTATTTTTCAAGGTCTCTTCATACTTGATGTTTTTTACCCTCTTCTCTCTTTGGTAAATCACATCCCAACCATTTACGTCTTACACAGTAACCTGGCTGCATAGCATAAAATGTATGTTGGTTGGGGGATAAAAATGATCAGTGTATTGGGTAATCTACTGGGTAAGTTAGAGCTTTCAAACATAACCATTTGTAACATCTATGATCTGCATTCAGTAGAATCTTAGTAAAAGTTTCTCTCTCGGTTCTAATACTGTATAACAGAGAAATTATGTCAGAACAAATATAAATACTGGGTAAAATGGAAAAGCTATAAAAACATAATTGAACTACACATTTAACCTTCCAAAAAATAAAAATGCACTCTCAGAATTTTTAAGAGTTATTTACCATTTTTCAAAAAGATGACATATCTGATACAGGGCTAAGAATTTTAGGAGCTGCTCAACGGGCATGAGGAGTGGCACAAGTAGGAATAAACTAAAAAGTAAACAAGCCTAAGATCCCTAAATACCACACAAATCCTCATCTGCATTTAAAAGAGGACTTATTTGTCAAATTAATCACTAATTGGGATAATATTGGAGACGTTTTAAATGACTTTCCTGATGGTTGTTTCTGATTAATTTTGAATTTTAATTAGTCTTTTACAGGAAAAATGTGTGAAAGTAATATTGCAGTCATATACTACTCACTTAATTTTATCCTTCCACCACACATATCCCTTTATTAGTAACTACTATCCTATGAAGCTCAGTAGAAATCAAGAAATCAGATAAATGCTTGAGAATAAACTATGGGTTGGCAAATACTAACTCTTAAATGCTAAAGATTATATATATGGGTGTATGTATATATATTTATGTGTGTATATATACTGATATATGTGTGTATATATATTGATATGTGTATGTATGTTTGTGTATATATATATAAAATGCCAAATCTAATTTAGGCAGAAACTTTTCTTTATTAAACATCTGCTTTTATGTTTTCAAGCCTGTGCCTTTGCTCATGCTGCTAAGATGCCACCTTCTTCCTATTTGTCCACATATTAACTCGAGGCTCAAGTATTTTCTTCTCCATAAAACCTTCTTTGAAGGTAAAATTATCCATTACTGGTATAGTTACATTCCTACTGTATTTACTGTCTACATAGTCCACAGGTTCTCCTTTTTCTGATTTACTTATGCAAAATTTCTTCAACTAAGCTATAAGGTCCTCATTGGCAAGACTCATGCCATGTGAAGAAGCCATGATGGATCCATGAGACTATACATAGAGAATTGAAAAAAGTAGGTTATAAAGTAATACTAAGTATAATTTAATTTTTGGAAAAAATATATACAGAGAAGAGACTAAAGGATATACAAATATGTTATTTTGGGTTAAGGGACTAGGACTAATTTTTCTTTCTCTCTACATTTTACTGTACAGTCTAAATTCCCTATAATGAACACTGTTATAATAAAAAAAGTTAGGCCGAGCATGGTGGTTCATGCCTGTAATCTGGCACTCTGGGAGGCTAAGGCAGGAGGACTGAGGTCAGGAGTTCAAAGCTAGCCTGGGCAATATAATGAGATTTCATCTCTACCAAAAAAATTTTTTAAACTAGCCAGGTGTGGTCGTGCCTACCAGCAGTCTTAGCTACTTGGGAGGCTGAGGCAGGAGGATTGCTTGAACCCAGGAATTTGAGGTTACAGTGAGCTATGACTGCACCGCTGCACTCCAGCCTGGGAGACAGAGCAAGGCTCTGTCTCAAAAACAAACAAAATATATATATATGGGTTTTTATGTGTGTGTGTATATATATACACACATACATATATACAGAGCTCTGTAGAGATGGCTGGTCTCCCCAGAAATATGTAAAATATACATTTTTAAGTTTATTTTTTAATTTTTCTCAAGATTATGGTATAAAGTTTTATTTTAAATAACATAATATATCTATTAACATGCTACCATATGGGACCAACCTTATCCCAGAAACTATATTCATTACTGGCCCTAACAGCAAAGCTCAGGATCTTTTTTTATCATTTATTTTATGTAGTCACTCATTCATTTATTCTCTCATTCA
>NW_012115289.1:5029636-5032005 GCF_000951035.1 Colobus angolensis palliatus | reverse complement strand
GTGAAACCCCATCTCTACTAAAATAATACAAAAAATTAGCCAGGCATGGTGGCACGTGCCTGTAGTCCCAGCTACTTGGGAGGCAGAGGCAGAATAATCACTTGAACCTGGGAGGTGGAGGTTGCAGTGAGCCAAGACTGCACCACTGCACTCCAGCCTGGGTGACAGAGCGAGACTCTGTCTCAAAAAAAAAAGAAAAGCAAAAAAGGAGAATGAGAAGAAAACAACAGAGAAAAAGGAGACTCAGGAGACTGCACTAGTAGAAAAAGTATGGTTAGAAAACCCAAGGGAGGAGGGAGTTTCAAGGATGGAAGGCCAACAGAGTCAAATGCTGAAAAGAATAGAAAGGCTGGAGGCAGTGGCTTATGTCTGTAATCCCAGCACTTTAGGAGGCCAAGGCAGAAGGATCACTTGAGCCCAGGAGTTCGAGACCAGCCATCTCTATTAAAAAAACTAGCTGGATGTGGTGGCGCTGGTCCCAGCTACTTGAGAAACTGAGGTAGGAGGATCACTTGAGCCCAGGAAGTCAAGGCTGCAGTGTGCCATGTTCATGCCACTGCACTCCACTGTAGCTTGGGCGACCGAATAAGACCTTGCCTCCAAAAAAAAAATAGAAAAAAGATGAAAACTAAAAAGCATGCAGTAGATATGATGATCAAGAGGTCTTCTGAGTGACACCAGAGAGGTTTCAGTGCAGGGGTAGGGCTGGACCCCTAATTTCAGTATGTTAAAGACTGAGTGGGAGGTATGGAAGTAAAGGTTATAAAGTGGACTAGTCCTTCAAGTAATCTGTCTATAAAAGAAAGAAATGAGGATAGAGAAGGGAAGAACACACCCAAACCAGTGAAAAAAATGAACCGTGTTCCACTTGGAAAGATACACGAATTCTTTTGGGATTTTCAGTATAGCTGAATACAGTCAGAAGAAGTTAATAAAATACCAAAAAGGTGAGGAATAACACTTTCTATAAAGAAACAACCAACCAAAGCCACATAATATAAAAATCATGATGACTCCAAAGACGTACTTTTTAACACAATTTTAGCACATAAACTAAGTTCATTTCTAATCTAAGTTTGAGAAAGAAAAAACCAAACTTCATTATTTCTTACCAAACTTTGGGGTAGTAAAAGTGAATTCTGGACCATCCTTCCCACCTTCATCTGTGTATGCTGCCATTCGTACCATGTACAAAGTGTCACTAGTCAAAGAGGACAATGTATATTCTGTGTGGGAAGAATCCACATTCACAGCTGGAAGAAATAAAGAACTGTGCTTCATTCAACTATTCAATGCTTTTGCTTATCTGGCCTATATTCGGTGTTGTGAAAGTATCAAAAAAGAAGCAAAGTATTTTTGTCAGAAAACAACGTTTACAATGTTCTGACATAATTTTATGTTCTAAAGCACAATGGAGTACCTTTTAAATAAATCCATGAAAACAACCATAAGGCAAATTCTCAGGTGTCTCCTGAGGCCAGTATACTACAATAAGATGTATAACATAAGAACAGACTTCAATTAGTACTTAAAAGCTTAAGGAAAAAATAACTGATTCTTTATAACTGATACAGTTTTATTACCAGTTTCATTTCCAATGATGGTTCTATAAAATATAGTATAATTTCTGATAAATCCATTCTGAACATCAACAGGAAGTTGGTCCCACTCTAAGACAGCTTCGTTTTTCCCTACTTTTTTTGTCCGAACAGTAGGTCCTTTGGAAGGTGCTGTAAGAAAGTAAACACATTTGCTAACTGAAAATCATTAAGAATCTAGTAAAATTTCCTTGTCATAAAATTATTTGAACATATGAGATACATCTTTATTCAAAAGTGATAAAATGTGTTTGTTAATACAAAGCCCTAAACTTTTTTTTTCAAAGAAGTGAGTTTGGACTTACGAGCTTGTTTAAGGTACGCCTTTATGGATTCAGGGCTTCCTGGTCCGTCAGCATATACTGGAGTAACTGTTATCAAATAGCACTTGCTCTCTGCTAAGTTCCCTAAAGCAAGAACAGCAGATTAAGCATGTTTTTCCATAATGAAAAAGTCAAGTTAAAACCACAATTTATTTTACATTGTAATTTCATGACCACTTAATTTTCTTTTACAACTGCAGTTTTCTAAGTACTCATTGCCTTTTGTGTACTGGATTCAAGCTTAATCAAGTAAAACTGTCTGTAAAAGTATTGCCAATGCAGTGCATAAAAAAATATATTGTTAAGAATAATGATGGTATTTATATCTATAATTTATAAAACAATGATCTCAGATTACTCTGGATCTTAGAGAGTCTGACAATTTTTGTATGGCTTACCTACAAGAGAACAGCCTAAGGATCAAGATGACTAAACTAGTAAGACCTAG
>NW_012115289.1:5025438-5027441 GCF_000951035.1 Colobus angolensis palliatus | reverse complement strand
TTCTGCTTCCCCTATCTGATGGCTCTAAGACATTAAACAAGTCATCCAGATGCTCTAGGAAACTATTTTCTCATCTGAAGAATGAGGGTGTTCGGTACAGAGAACATACAACTAATCAACAGCAAAGTTTGGACTCTCATATTTCTCTATACTCTGTAGTTTTAGGAGTTTCCCCTTGACGATAAAATCATATTGGGGTACAAAAAGAAGAAAGTATTCACCCCACTCTGTTCATAAAGAGACTGTAATTCAGAGAGGTTAAGTATGACTTGCTGAAAGACACACATCTAGTAATTTACGTAGTGAGGCTATGATAAACTGAAAGTCTTTTCAATGGACCACAACACTATAAGCAAAAGAAAAAGCTGCCTAAAGAGTTAGAAAAAGGATATCAACTTAAATGTTTCTAGCCAGGTATACCTCTTAAATGGGTGCGATGCACAGTACCATCTTCCTGTTGCCAGTCTGCGATACAGGGCGCTTTATCTGATAACACACACCACTCAAGTATATATTTCTTTACAGATTCCCTTGGAGTAGTCCATTCTACCCAAAGCATGTTATCTTTGGGGAATGCTTTAAGATCCATTACAGGGTGAGTAGCTTTAAAACAAAGATTGAATATTTAAATAATAAGTATTCACAAATTTGAAATTTCCATATTTTACAGTCATTTCCAAAACATGTGATTTATCAATTTTTGTAGCATATAACATATATTTCCTTGCATAAAAGCACTTTATTATAACTTACAGGTAAAGTAGTCAATTAATTTTTAAACTTAAATTTTGCTTCCCCGCTGGGCATTGTGGCTCATTCCTGTAATTCCAATACTTTGGGAGGCCGAAGCGGGCAGATCACTTGATGTCAGGAGTTCGAAACCAGCCTGGCCAACATGGTGAAACCCCGTCTCTACTAAAAATACAAAATTAGCCAGGCATTGTGGAGCACGCCTTTAATTCCAGCTACTTGGGAGGCTGGTGCACAAGAATCACTTGAAGCCAGGAGGCAGAGGCCGAGATTGTGCCATTGCACTCCAGCCTAGGCAAAAGGGCAAGACTCTGTCTCAAAAAGAAAAAAAAAATTTGCTTTCCCTAAATTCTTCAAATGTTTTGTAAGTTTGTAATTGCAATTTTTCTTCTTTGAAAGCTACAAATAAAGCTACAGATAAACATATTTCAGTCGTATGTATACAAAGTTCTCAAAATCTTGAAATAATATTTTAAAAACCAGGTAAGTAACCAGAATACGCTTAAATGAATGAAGTAGCTTACTGTGAAGTTTAAGTGAGCATGTAGTGATGGAAACGTTTTTTCCATCCTGATGAAATTTGTCTGCTGACTGATTCCTAAAAATGCAATCATTGGCTGGGTGTGGTGGCTTATGCCTGTAATCCCAGCACTTTGGGAGGCCAGGGGAGATCGCTTGAGCTCAGGAGTTTGACACCAGCCTGAGCAATCCGGCAAAACCCAGTCTCTAAAAAAAAGAAAATAATCATTATTTATAAAATTTTAAAAATTAAAAAATAAAACAGTGATTATCCCTGATACTGAGGAGACAGTCTTAGATAACTTGTGTTTTTTATGGGACCCCTGTCCATACCTAACCACTTTTCCATCCAAGAGTCAGGCTCCATCTCATAGATACAAACCTTGAAAGTCACAAGCAGGGATAGTTAAAACAGTTCCATCTGATTTGCCAACAAGATTTCTTGCTGTCAGGGTTGCTACATAGCGATCATTTGTGAGATTTACTGTCAGTTTTGTGTCATTAACTGTGTAATTTTGTAAATGTGATTTCCATCTTGTGAGAGTCACTTCATAATCCAAGATTTTTCCATTGGCTTCAAAAGGAGGCAATGTCTGTAATAAAACAGTTTATTTTTAAAAACAATTTCCTAAATCTTGAATAAAAATCAGTTTTTCTTCATATTCACAAATCATGCCATTATGTCAAATCTCTAAAGATTTAACTGCAAAGGATTCACAATCTCATTTTAAATT
>NW_012115289.1:5015128-5024703 GCF_000951035.1 Colobus angolensis palliatus | reverse complement strand
AACTAAATAGGAATCACTCTTTCTTATAACTTCATGCTCTTTATTCTGTTTGTATACTGCACTGTATTCTTGTGTATTTATCTGCTTGAATCTTCTGTACCAGCAGCCTTTTCCCAGCCTTCTTGGGTCTGTCTGCCTGTCCTCACTTCTGTTTTGTCATCTGTAATTGCCTCTTCATGATCTTAGATTTTATTCAACTCCTCTCTTATTCTATTAAATACCAGGTCTTCTGATTATAAAAATTTTGAAAAATTAGTTTATATGATTTTTAAAGAAAAAAATGAACTTTTTGAAACAAAGTTTTTAACAGTGAAAAATAAAAATGAAATAAATATAAGTTGATACTACTTATCGCTGAAAATCAAACTGGAAAATCTATTTAAACACATTGCTTACCCCTAAATATTCATAGGAATAATAAAACAAATTAAGATAAATGTACTAAAATAAGTTTATTACTTTATGTAAGGATGATTGAGAGTGACGGGATGTAATAAAAACAAATGCACAGTATTGTTATGATAATCACTAACCATCTGAAAAAGCACTCCATAAAACAGTGTTTTTTTCCAGAGACAGTGTCTGACTCTGTTGCCCAGGCTGGAGTGTAGTGGATGACTGTAGTGCACTATAACCTTCAGCTCCTAGGCTCAGGTGATCCTCCTACCTCAGCATCCCAAGTAGCTGGGGGGGTGTGGCCACCATACCCAGCCAAAACATAAATTGTTAAATACCAGTAATTAAATTTGGTTTTAAAAATACCTGCAGTATTTTTTAAAACTTTTATAGTAGCCATTAAATGTAGTGTAGTATATAATTTTCAGCAGTAAGTAATATCAACCGACATTTCATTTTTACTTCTCATTGTTAAGCTTTTTATTGCAAAAAGTTTGTCTTTAAAAAAACCAATGGCGTTAACTAGTTTCTCAAAATTTTTATAAATATAATAGCAAGATATGGTAGTCAGTAGAATAAGAAAGGAGTTGAATAAAATCTAAGCAGTGAGGCTGGGTATAGTGGCTCGTGCTTGCAATCTTAGCACTTTGGGAGGCCGAGGCATCACTTCAGCTCAGTAGTTAAAGACCAGCCTGGGCACCAAGGCAAAACCTTGTCTCCACAAAAAAATACAGAAATTTGCTGGGCATGGTGGCGCGTGCCTGTTGTCCCAGCTACGTTGGGGGCTAAGGCAGGAGGATCGCTTGAGCCTTGGAGGTTGAGGCTGCAGTGAGCCGTGTTCATGCCACTGCACTCCAGCCTGGGCAACAGAGTAAGGCACTATTTCCAAAAAACAACAAAAAAATCTAAGTACTGACATGTTAATCATGAAGAGGCAATTACAGACAACAAAACAGAAAGGATAGGACAGGCAGACCAGAAAGGTTGGGAAAAAGGCTGCTGGTACAGAAGTTCAAATGCATAAATTCACATGAGTACAGTGCAGCACCCAAACAGAATAAAGAACATGAAATTATTTAAAAATATATATATATATGAGCTGGAAATATTTCCTAACATAAAGAGAACCCAGAGATTTCATTCACTCATTGATCTGATGAAGATTATGTACACTTGGTACATTAAAAATGCACACAGGCACTAACCACAATATTTTAAGTATTTCATGAACTCCTCCCCATGTATCTCATTTTAAGGATTCCTGGTCAAGACAAAGCAATCTGGCTGAGGACTCCCAAAGCAGCAATAGCCAAAATTGCTTTCTTTCTCAGCATTTATGAGTTAGAGAAAATTCTTAGGGGAGAAGGGAAATTTCTGCCTTTGACATTCTCAAGTCACATGACCTAAACCTCTAGAAGAGCTGGAAGTAAAGGGATATAGGTGGTAGGGGAATTTTTCAGCCACAGCTACTGCCACTGATAACTAAGAGATGAGTCTGTGATAGGAAGGTCTCAAAATGAAAAATGTATGCCACAGGATTATTTCTTGAACTTAGTAACATCAGCTGCTTTGCAGTGAAGATCTTACTTTAGACTGTACACTCTTTTTGTGCCTTTTTTATTCTATACCATATATATTATCTATAGGAGAAAAAAGGAAAATAAAAACTAACCAACCAAAATTCCAAGATCAACCGCTTCCCAGGGGCTTATCAAATGCTATTAGAAAAAAAATGAATAAAAGGTATAATACAAATATCTTTTTGATAGTGAGAATCTAAGGTATAGTTTGCTAGACTGTGTGATTTTAATGATTCTGGATGTGATTCTCTAGTTAGGAGTATCTCTGGAGAAGTCTCCTTGAGTAAAATGTTCTAGACTTATCAACAGTTAAGTCAACGGTTTTCTGATTATCTAAGTCATCATTCCATGATGACTTTTTTTTTTTTGAGACGGAGTCTCGTTCTGTCACCCAGGCTGAAGTGCAGTGGCGTGATCTTGGCTCACTGCAACCTCCGCCTCCCAGGTTCAAGCGATTCTCCTGCTTCAGCCTCCCGAGTAGCTGGGACTACAGGCGCCCGCCACCATGCATGGCTAATTTTTGTATTTTTAATAGAGAAGGGGTTTCACCATATTGGCCAGGCTGGTCTCGAACTCCTGACCTTATGATCCGCCCACCTCAGCCTCCCAAAGTACAGGGATTACAGGCGTAAGCCACCCCACCTGGCCTCCATGATAATTTAATTAGGTATCAAATAGACTTATACTATCAATGATCCATATTAAATTTTATATCTTAATGTCCTTAAAAATGAAAACATAAAATACTGCAGTTTGAATAAAATGATCACAAACCAAGAAGCAATGAGGCTATATTATTAAAACCAGAATCAATTCACAGATGGAATTCCAATAGCTTTACTTCTTCATATACTTATTTACTTACTATCTTCATAGGTGATCCCATTTGCTTCTTCACTCCAGTCACTCCAGTATCCCTTACCATCTTCCTTCATACAGCGAATCCTAAACACATATTCTGTAAAAGGTTTAAGATCTTGGACAGTGAATGAAGATCGAGTGGATGCTGTATCTTCAGGGGGAATCTGAAAAAAAGCAAATCAACCAACAGAAAACCTCAATTAGTAAGGTCTTCTAAGTTGTGTTAAAATTTAGAAACTTTTTTCTTCTGCAGCACAGCCTTGCTCTGTTGCCCAGGTTGGAGTGTAGTGGTGCAATATTGGCTCGCCACAACCTCTACCTCCCAGGTTCACGCGATTCTCCTACCTCTGCCTCTGAGTAGCTGGGACTGCAGGTGCCCACCACCACTCCCAGCTAATTTTTGTATTTTTTAGTATCAATGAGGTTTCACCATGTTGGCCAGGCTGGTCTGGAATTCCTGACCTCAAGCAATCCACCTGCCTCGGCCTCCCAAAGTGCTGGGATTATAGACGTGAGTCACTGTGCCCAGCCTAGAAACTATTTTTATTTATTTATTTTTGAGACAGAGTCTCCCTCTGTGGCCCAGGCTGGAGTGCAATGGTGTGATCTCGGCTCACTGCAACCTCCACCTCCCAGGTTCAAGTGATTCTACTGCCTCAGCCTCCTGAAACTATTTTATTGAAACAAGACTAATACATTAAACTCAACCTCTGGAGAGAAATAAGTGTAAGTTAAAAAGCAGTCCAAATCAGTAAAATTATTAGGTTTGAGGAGTATGGAAACATCTATTATCTTTCCTTTTTTCCCTTTATTTCTTCCATAGGGCCTATAGCTTAGGATTTCTGCAGGAAACAGATGGCACACTCCACTTAGAATAATTCAAGGAGGGCTTCATAAAGGGACTACGTACAGAGTATATGGATCCTTAGAGAGTGCAGTTAGTACTGTGGGGCTTAGAGCTGTTTCTACCTCTAGGCCCAAAGGGATGAGGAGAAGTACCAGAACCTGAAAGAAGGTCAGCTAGAGAGGGCTATCTTGACAGGCAGTGACCTTCAGTTGAAAGACAGCCAGCCAGGTGCAGCGCCTCACGCCTGTAATCCCAGCACTTTGGGAGACTGAGGTGGGTGGATCACCTGAGGTCAGGAGTTCGAGACCAACCTGGCCAACATGGTGAAACCCCCATCTCTACTAAAAATACAAAAATTAGCTGGACATGGAGGTTACAGTGAACCAAGATCACGCCATTGCACTCTAGCCTGGGTGACAAGAGTGAAATTCCATCTCAAAAAAAAAAAAGAAAGAAAGGAAAAAAGACAGCCAGTTCCCAGGAAGAAGCGGGGAAAATCAACATGCCAATTTCACTGTTCTTCTATCTGTCTTCTCTCCTGCCTAGTCCCTTCCTTCCATTAACCAGTCATAAGAAGCTACAAAGAATGGGAACCCACAGATGAAATCTATACAGGTCAGCATGACACAACAAAGAGAAGGGTACAGTATAGATGTGGATGGGCAAAAGGAAGATATCCAGCCCAAACAAGAAAAACAAAAGTTTTCCTGGCTTTTAAACTTGGCTTTCAGATAAAAAGAGGAGATTAAATATAGATAAATAACTGGTCACATCACTCTAATTTGATATTGGATACAAAATAAATGTCAGTCTTTTTTGTAGCACTCAATTAAGATTCTGTACTTAATATCGCATTTTGAAGAACTTCAGGTATGTATATTCTCTGTACAACATGAAGTATTAATCCAATTTTGTTTTATTGCTTTTTCTGATTGTATTCTCAGCCCTTTAGATAAGTGGGGTAAGGAGACAAGTAGTAAAGTCATCAGCCCAATTCCCTTACAAGTTCACTGTGACCAGAGCAACAAAAGCAAAGACATACTGTTTGTGATAAATGGAATCAAAACAGAGAAGAGTATGGATAGCTGAACGCTATGGTGATAGCCTTTTTAAAAGCTCCAAGTATTTCTTTCGCCGGCATCATCATCTTTAGGTATACTATCCTTTTCAGTCCTACAAGTTCCCTACCAATCCCTTCCTCTACCTCAGTGGTTAACAAACTTTCTATACAAAGGTAGATAAAATATTTACTAATATTTTAGGCTTGCGGGCCAGATAGTCTCTTTTTTAACTACTCAACAATTCCATTGTAGAATAAAAATAGAGACAGTATGTAAAGAAATGAATGTGGCTGTGTTCCAATAAAACTTTATTTACAAAAACAAGTCACAGGCTGATTTTGGTGAACTACGGCACACCAATCCCTACACTAGCTACCTTATCCTTATAATCTCTTTATTTTTGCTCCTCCACTTAATTTGCTTCTTATTACTTGTATTCTTTGTATCTCACATCAAAAATGCCATTTCTAGGTTAGTAGGGGTAGCTCACATCTGTAATCCCAGCACTTTGGGAAGCCAAGGTAGGATAAACGCTTAAGGCTAGCAGTTTGAGACCATCCTGGGCAACATGGTGAGACTCCATCTCCACAAAAAAATAATAATTTTAAAAAGCCAGGTATGGTGGTGCACACCTGTAGTGAGACTAAGGCAGGAGGATCACTTAAGCTTAAGTTTGAAATTGCAGTGAGCCAGCGGCCTGGGCAAATGGGCACCTTGTTTCTAGAAGAAGAAAAAAAAAAAAGCCATTTCCTATCACCCTATATCATTTTCATGTTTTACTTAAAGGTTACTGTATTTAGCAAGGCTGTATTTTCTATCTGGATATCTTCCTGATTCCCCTTGTTTGAAATAAAGACCCAGAAGAGGTGTCAAGGAAAATATTTCACATAACCAGAAACTTAAAGACATTTAGAAAATGACTGAACCTTTTTAAGATTAGAGGGCTGAAAGGACTATTTGAATAAACAGTAACTTTCAATTTACCTGGCTCCAAGTTGAGGCATCTTTGGTCCTATATTGAATGTTATATTTTAGTCTTATAACACTCTTAATACTTGGGTTGGTCCATGTCAATTTTAAGATACTAGACAGTTCCTCTGAGTTGATCACTGATAAATTATGTGGCGGATTGGGCTTCACTGAAAAATAAAATAAATCCTAAGGTTTACTATGTTTTACAATTTCATATAGAAACTCAAATATACTCTTTATATTGTCCTTCCTTTATTTTACAATATTCATTTATCCTTACCAAATGAACTAAATTCTCTGAAAATTATGCTATGCTATATATATACCTCATAATGGAAACAAAAAAGACTTCCAAGGAATCTTTAGTTTTCCTTGTTAGTTTACTACATTTTTTAATCTCTTCAGGTTCATATGTCAAAAGACAAATACTTATGATATCAAATTTTTAAAAAAGAGAGTAAAAATGGAACATACATACTGTAATTACAATGGCGTAAGATGTTTGAGAACAGAAAACATTCAAAGTGAAAACAGCTGTTAAGTATGGTTGGATTATGGATATTTTTCTTTTTCCCAATTCTATTTGATATTATTGATAAAATTACTTCATAAAAATCACTAAGATAAATAAATGCTTGTTTCTACATTAATCAAAATCTAAAATCTACATTAAAATCTAAAATTTAAAATCTAAAAACTACATTAAAATCTAAAAAAATCTAAATATAAAAACTAATTTATAAACTACTACAGTGTCAAATAAACTCTCAAATTCAGGTTTATAACTACCTTTATATACAGGATCAAAATTGATATGATCTGACGTAACCTTCCCAAGGGCATTCTCTGCTTCTACCCAGACTTCAATGTTGACAAAATACACAGTAGAATAATCAACAGTGCATGAGGTGGGGGTGTCACGTTTTGCTTTGCAATCAGCAAACTTGTGTGTTGCCCTAAATACAAAAAATTGAAGAATCAGTCATTAAAAACACATCTGAAAAAATCAGAGTGAAAAAAATTACTTGCAAAGAATTTGATGAAAGACTTAGATTGTTGTAGCAAACTTTGCAATAAATTGTTGATCACTAACAAAATTTCTTAAAAATTAACCTTTCTTTAAAATTGACTTTGATCTATATCTTAAGACATAAAATTATTTTCAAATTTGTAGTCTAAAAATATTGTGCATTAAAATTGTATGCTCCATCCCCACTGATTCCTCTCCAAAAATTATCTATTTCCTTGTGATCCCAGTGCTGTTTTTTCTTTTTCCTAAAACAGAACCCTTACTGTACCAGAAATTTCTTTAAGCACAATATGCTAGGTGACAGGAGGTTAGGGGTAAGAATTTCTATCACCCCTGAGCCTTTAGTCTGAGAGCTAAAATCTCTTAGCCTCTTTCTAGTCAAACTTAGGCAACTACTTTCTGATTTCTATCACTATGGAAAGTTCCAAGCGATATTACTATATTTATTTTTAATTATATAAATTATTCCTCAATTAAAAATATTTATATATAACACTGTTTTTAAAAATAGAAGGATAAACCAAACCCCAAACTGAACCAAAACAAAAACGGTCAGCCTCTAAGGAGAAGAAGGAAATAAGGCAGAGGATTCAGGAATAGAATATAGACTTTTCTGAACATGTCTTAATACTATTAACAGATTTGACTTTTTGGATTGTTTTATATAATTATTAAGAAAAATTCCTAAAAATCAAATGCAAAAAGAAACATAAGAACTTGTGTACTGAGGATGTAGTATAATCACATAGAAAGGAACTATTCAAGTAACATTAAAACACAGTAATTTGACTACTACACATCCTTCATAGAGAAAAACAGTCTTAAAATCATTCTTAGTAATCATTTTGTTGGTGCTAATACTTGTGTTATTATTCTGCAGCTGCTGTATTAACCATAGGATAAAGCAAATTAATAATTATGTTAGCGTTGTTGTGAACTATGTTTTTCAGTTCATAGGAAAGAAGATGTAGATGTCAGGTGAATGTAATTATGTAAAAACCTATAGTCCTAATTTTAAACTGAAAATATTAGTATGAATTCGTATTTTCAAAAGCTGTATTATATCTCAAACCACAAAACATGTCCCAACTCTTTCGACTGAAAAAATCTAAACACTATGACAAACCAGTAGTGATGAATTCCTGTAGCACCCAGATTGTAGTCTATAAACATTATTTCACACTAAATGAAACCAGAGAGTTTTGGGAAAAGGTTGATTCCAGGTCTGGGTGAGGAAATACATAAGATGAGCCTGTAAAAAAGCATGTTGTATCAGAGAGCTATTAAAGGCTAAGAAAGTTGTGTTAAGTGGTGGTGGGTGCCTATAAACCCAGCCACTCGGGAGGCAGTGAGCCAAGATCACGCCACTTCACTACAGCCTGGTCAAAACAGCAGAACTCTTGTCTCAGAAAAAAAAAAAAAAAGGATGAATGAGCCAATTTGAATCAAGTGCCACTGATCAAAGATGGGACAATCCATAATGAATTAAAACACAACAAATATGTTTAAATATAAATTCATAATGAGAAAGAAAAGCCCTCATTATCTACCTTTGGAGGATACTAGGTAATCAACTAATTATAAAACTAGTAATTAAGGAAAAATATCAAACCTATCTTGCTTCTCTTATCTGAACTGTACTTCAGGGTAAACCACAGCGGATAAAGGCAAGTTTCTCTTTATGCATTTCAGCTAAAACAAACAAAACACAGAATACCACAGTTTTGTAATTTACATACAAATTATAATCAGGATGACTGCTCAAAGCTGTAAGGGAAATACTAGTGGGAAAACAATATGGTTAAATTTTGGAAACATTCTGTTGAGTTATAAAACTTTTCACAAAAGAGTATATACTATATAATCTCATTTATATGAAACATTCTGTAGCAGGAAAAAATAAATCTATGGTGAAGAATATCAGACAGGTAGTTGCTCATGGGGTGGGGCAGTTGCTGAGACTGGCTGGGAAGGAGCAGGAGGGAACTTTCTGGGTGTGTTAGTAATGTTCTATGTCTTGATACTGATTTGAGTTACACAGGTGTCTGTACTTGTTAAAACTCACTGAATGATACACTAAGATCTGTGTTTTCACTATATGTAAACTTTATCTGAAAACTATACTGAACTCTAGTTCATGTAAATACCAAAGTGACTAAGAATGAGGTATATTAATGACTGTAACTCACTATGAAATACTGAAGTGATTAAGGGTGAGGTATATTAATGACTGCAACTCACTATGAAATACACAAAAAAGATCGATTGAGAGATAGAAGGATGCATAGATAAATAGGTGATAAAGCAAATACAGTAAAATGTTAATTGTAGAATCTAGGTGATGGGTATGCAAGAGTGTTCACTGTAAAATTCTTTCAGTTTTTCTGTTTGGAAAAAACAAATGGGAAACTTAGTAAAATAAAGGAGTAAGGCTGACAATACCCAAAACCACTGCTCAATCTTAATATCAGAAAAAAGAAAAACAGTGAAACATCATCTGGTCGTTCCTGATAGAAGTACACATCACTCCTACAAAATATTTTTTTTGGGGGGAAAAAAAATATCAAACCCAAATCTGATGAAATTTGTGTATCTAACAGCAATTTTTTGGAAAGAAAAAGACAAGGGGGTCAGGCGTGGTGGCCACGTCTGTAATCCCAACACTTTGGGAGGCGGAGGCGGGCAGATCATGAGGTCAGAAGTTCAAGACCAGCCTGAACAACATGGTGAAACCTGTTTCCATTAAAAACACACACACACAAAAATTAGCTGGGCATAGTGGCACACGCCTGTAATCCCAGCTACTCAGGAGGCTGAGGCAGGAGAAT
>NW_012115289.1:5007642-5009411 GCF_000951035.1 Colobus angolensis palliatus | reverse complement strand
AAAAAAAAAAAAAAGAAAAAAAAGGATTTACTCCAGTATTTGTTCACTTTCTTCAGGTAGCTGCTTTACATGTGCATTTTCTCAGCAATTAAGGGATACTGAGAATTACCACCATTATGTCAATTCAACAATACTTTCTTGTGGTGGGGGGGTCTCAAGTCAAGTATTTCTCTAGTAAACTGAAACTGCTTGACTTTCAGGAAAGACAGGAGACTTGTAGTTCCTACTTCTAAGCTTATTTTTTAAAAACCAAACATGTCCAAGTCACTAAGTCCACAATTACTACATTTTATAAAGATGAAAGGACAACATTAAAGATGCAGTTCAATAGTCATGACAAAGTCTGAAATAAGACAAAAACAAAACTTACAGCCTGAAATTATTGTGATTCCATAAACATTCTGTTCAAGCTGTCCGAATGTAAGGATGTTGCAAGTGAGCTGAATATTTAATGAAGATATATCTGTAAAGGTGACACTGGATGCTGTTCTGTTTATGATAGTATATTGCTCCTTAGGAATAGTAAAATGGTTTGTTTTCCAGACAATGTAGTTAGCATTTACATGAAAATAATCCATACATTTTTCCTTTAGCACACAAACTGCAGTGAAATTAGAATGAAGTTGTACAACTGGAGATTCAGGACTGATATAACCACATGGATCTAGAAGTTCACCTAAAAAGGAACAATAGAAAATATATAAACGGACTGAATTTTTCTGGTACAAAAAGATATCTAGCTGGTAGCACTCAATGTAGAGTCCCTCAACCTTCACTAAAATATCCCTAAAGACACAGAAAAAGACAATATACAACTGAAAATTAATGCGATTAGAAATTAATGCCTGAGTTTGTAAAGAAATATACAAATTATAAGGATAATGGAGCTGAATTAAGAAAAACCCATTCATGCTTTATAGTCCATGGTATAAACTATTTCTTTAAGAAACACAGACTGCCTGCAGCATGATTCATACTTGCCCCACAGCCTATCCTGTCCCTCCATTTAGACCCCAGGTCTAAACTAAACTCTCCAGAAAACAGGCAGTGGTAGTCTCCTCCACAGTCCTGAATGCTATTGTGGAGTACAGTTGGGGTCACAGACAGACAGTATACATTGTCCACACATCAAAACTCAGAAAACAAAGAGACCAATACAAAACAGGAAGAATAGAACAAGATGGCCAAATAGTTTAGTTTTAAGAATAAATGCATGGGCCCGGGTGTGGTGGTTTACGTCTATAATCTCAGCACTTTTGGGAGGCCAAGGCAAGAGGATCGCTTGAGTTCAGGAGTTTGAAACCAGCCTGGGCAACATAGGGAGACGCCATCTGTACTAAAAATAAAAAAAATTAGCCGAGTATGGTGGTGCACGCCTATAGCCCCAGCTATTCGGGAGGATGAAGTGGGATGATGGTGTGAGCCCAAGGGGTCAAGGTCGTAGTGAGCCACTGCACTCCACCCTGGTCAACAGAGTGAAAATAAATGCATGGGATAAGATCACCTATTTAAAAACAAAGAATCAGCTTGACTAACATGCCATCTCTACTAAAAATACAAAAATTAGCCGAGTGTCGGGGTGGGCACCTGTAATCCCAGCTGCTTGGGAGGCTGAGGCATGAGAATCACCTGAACCTGGGAAGTGGAGGTTGCAGTGAGCTGACATCACGCCATTGCACTCCAGCCTGGGAGACAGAGTGAGACTCAGTCTCAAAAAACAAAACAAAACAAAGCAAACAAAACAAAACACAAAGAATCAGATCAGGTTA
>NW_012115289.1:5000750-5006407 GCF_000951035.1 Colobus angolensis palliatus | reverse complement strand
GTTTTTGCAGTCAAAATGGTATCCCCAAATGGAATCCCAGGACCTCTCATAAAGCTTGTAAAATGCAGAGCTGGAATGTGTATTTCTTTGTTTCAAACTTATAATGTGGCCTGTTTATATCATCTTGCTGTTATTTATACATGTCTACTGTAAATCTTAGTGCATATATATTACTCTCAATTTCCAATAGTATGGTCCTTCATCTAGTGGAGAATCTCTAAGTTACTCTGTGATACTGGGTCAGAACTTACAACTCCCTAGACATCACTTTATTCTTTGGCAAAATCACTTGTTAAACTTTCTTTAAAGTAATTATAGGGACGTTAAATATGAAATATACTCTAGAGTACTAAAAACATAAGATATAATTAGAGACTCAATATGATTAATTTTTTTTTTTTTTTTTTTGAGACAGAGTCTCGCTCTGCCCCCAGGCTGGAGTGCAGTGGCCGGATCTCAGCTCACTGCAAGCTCCACCTCCCGGGTTCACGCCATTCTCCTGCCTCAGCCTCCCGAGTAGCTGGGACTACAGACGCCCGCCACCTCACCCGGCTAATTTTTTTGTATTTTTAGTAGAGACGGGGTTTCACCGTGTTAGCCAGGATGGTTTCGATCTCCTGACCTCGTGATCCGCCCGTCTCGGCCTCCCAAAGTGCTGGGATTACAGGCTTGAGCCACCGCGCCCAGCAATATGATTAATTTTTACACATAGAATAAGAGAAATATTAAAAATGGGCAAATGGGTTGGGCACAGTGGGTCACACCTGTAATCCCAGCACTTCAGGAGGCCGAGGCAGGCAGATCACTAGGTCAGGAGATCAAGGCCATTGCGGCTAACATGGTGAAACCCCGTCTCTACTGAAAATACAAAAAATTAGCCAGGTGTGGTGGTGGGCACCTGTAGTCCCAGCTACTCGGAAGGCTGAGGCAGGAGAATGGCATGAACCCAGGAGGCGGAGCTTGCAGTGAGCCAAGATCACACCACTGCACTCCAGCCTGAGTGACAGAGTGAGACTCCACCTCAAAAAAAAAAAAAGGGCAAATGTTCCGTTTTTCAAAGTGAGACATAGCTTCACTAAAACCATCCCATGCCAAATTAATCCCATTTCATAGGGCTACCAGGCTGAGATTAAATTGTAAAAAGAAAGTATTTCAATTAAGAAAGGTATCTGATAAAGTTATTTTGAATGTTTATAGGGCAAGATGAAAAAATGTGAATTAGAATACACTATAACTGAGTCGGACGCAGTGGCTCACATCTGTAATCCCAGCACTTTGGGAGGCCAAGGTGGACGGATCACCTGAGGTAAGGAGTTCTAGACCAGCCTGATCAACATGGTGAAACCCCGTCTCTACTAAAAATACAAAAATTACCCGGGTGTGGTGACCCGCACCTGTAATCCTAGCTACTCAGGGGGCTGAGGCAGAATTGCTTGAACCTGAGGGGCGGAGGTTGCAGTGAGCTGAGATTGTGCCACTGTACTCCAGCCTGGGTGACAAATCGATTCCATCTCAAAAAAAAAGAAAAAAGAAAAAAGAAAAAAAGAAAAACAAAGGAAAAAGAATATACTGTAACTGATATTACAATGAATATTAAGATATTACTATTTGGCTACTTTTATAGGTTCATACTCATATTTATATTTGATTACCCATATATAAAAATATTGACTAAGAAAAAAGTCAATCAGAGGGTGGTCTTAAGTAGAATATGCTTAAGTGCATGCCCTCAATTCTTGGAGAAGACTGTATTTTAAGAATGGCTACACCTACATATTTATCCCATCCCACATATTCTTCTTACGATGTCACGCACACTCTTTTCATGAAGAGGTGGGGACTGCATTTCCCCAACCACATCAGATCTGTATGGGTGCCTTGTGTCCACTCCAGCCAATGGAGTGTGCTTTGAGACTTCAGAGGCTATATCATTAAAAGAATACAGACTTCAATTAGCTTTCTTTCTCTCTCCTGGGATATCTGCCCTTAGAACCCAGTCACACATTGTAAGAAAGCCAAGGCCATAAAAAGAGGCCACGTATGGTGTTTTGGACAATAGCCCCAGCCTGCAGATACCATCAACAACAGACATATAAGCGAAGGAGTCTGCAGATGACTCCAGCTCCCAGTTTGAATACTGCAGCTGAGGCCCCAGACATTGTACAACAAAGATGAGTAAGTCTGATTGTGCCTGCCTATCTATAGTCCTGTCCTATACAAACCATGAGAGATATTATTATCATTTTAAGCCTTGAAGATTTGGAGTATTTGTGAGGGACCAACAGGTAACTAATGCAGTCCTGTTATTTTCAACATTTTAATCCACAACTTGGGAAAAGATAGACACACGTGCTTATCAAATTAGCAGAGGACAGGACTACAAACAACTGCTAACACTTCAGATGAAAATGCTGGGATTCAAAACTATGTTGAAAGAGTAGAATAACAGGCTAAAACTGATAAAATGAAATTAGCAACCGAGGAAATATACCCTATTTAGGTAATAAGAAACATACATAGGGTGAGGGAGAACTAGTTTAAGAGTAACTTATGTAAAAACCACCTGAGAATTTTCACTGATCACTAGCTAAACATGAAACAAGGGTATATCTCACCTACCACACAGTTACATAACTTTATAAAAATGATGTTCACATCAAAGTAAGTATGAAAGCCACTGTAGTCAGACTGGTTTTGGTATATTACATTTATTTTTTTCATAAAGAACCTTTTATTCAAAGACAACAATAACCTTTATAATAAATATGCAGTAACTATCATTTTTATAATGCTTATTGTAGGCCAAGCACTGTCCACATGTTTCCTCTATATTAACTTATTTTTGGTTGTTTTTTGAGACAGGGTCTCACTCTGCCACCCAGACTGGAGTGCAGTGGCACAATCTGCACACACTGCAACCTCTGCCTCCTGGGTTCAAGTGACTCTCCCACCTCAGCCTCCCAAGTAGCTGAGACTTTCAGGCATATGCTACCAAGCCCAGATTTTTTTTTTTTTTTTTTTTGAGACAGGGTTTCACTGTCACCCAGACTGGAGTGCAGTGGTGATCTTGGCTCATGGCAACCTCCACCTCCCAGGCTCAAGTGATTCTCCTGCTTCAGCCTCCTGAGCAGCTGGGATTACAGGTGTGTGCCACTATCACCTGGCTAATTTTTGTATTTTTAGTAGATACGGGGTTTCACCGTGTTGGCAAGGCTAGTCTCGAACTCCTAACCTCAAATGATCCACCCAACTCGGCCTCCCAAAGTGCTTGGATTACTGGCACGAGCTACCATGCCTGGCCTCTATATTAACTTCTTGAACCCTCACTAATAATCCTAGGAGGTAGTGACCATTATTAGCACCATTTCATAGATTAGGAAATTGAGGCACAGAAAATGACTGACCAAGGTCCTATAGCTAGTAAGGGGGAGAGCTGGAATAGTATTATTTATAGGCACACACACACACATACACGTACAGATAAGTATTTTTTACGAGACAGGGTCTTGCTCTGTTACCCAGGATAGAGTGCAATGGCATGATCATGGCTCACTGTGACCTCGAGGTCCAGGGCTCATGATTCTCCTGGCTCAGCCTCCTGAGTAGTTGGGACTAGAGGCGTGACATGGTTTGAATCAGTGCCCCCACCCAAATCTCATGTCATATCATAATCCCCAGTGTTGGAGGTGGGGCCTGGTGGAGAGGTGATTAAATCATAGGGGTGGATTTCTCACTTGGTACTGCCTCGAGATTGTGGATGAGGAATGAGTTCTTGTGAGTTCTGGTCATTTAAAAGTGTGTAGCACCTTCCCTTTCTCTCTCTCTTCCTCCTGTTCTCGCCATGTGAGATGCCTCACTAACCCTTTGCCTTCTGCCATGATTGGAAACTTCCCAAAGCCTCCCAGAAGCAGATGCCACCATGCTTCCTGTACAGCCTGCAGAACTGTGAGTCAATTAAACCTTTTCTTTATAAATTACCCAGTCTCAGGTCTTTCTTTATAGCAGTTTGAGAATGGACTAACACTTAGCTAATTTAAAAAAAAAAAAAAGAGAGCTGGGGCCTTGTTTTGTTGACCAAGCCGGTCTTGAATTCCTGGACTCAAGTTATTTTCCTGCCTAGGCCTCCCAAAGTTCTGGGATTACAGGTGTGCGCCACCATGCCCAGCCAGTATTCTATTTTAAATGTAATACAAGCAACTAAGTGAAGAATCAGGAAGGTAATCAGCATGCACAGGGTTAAAAGCCAGATCCTATAGAATGACTGGATATCTGGGTAACTGTAGTTTGGGGACGAGGACTTAGAGACACAGGGAAGCAGCCCTTCAATACTTAAAGAGCATGTAGTATGAATGATGTAAAACTTAACAAGATTTAACAAATTTTCTCCTATTTACTGAAAAACAGAACCCACATACTTTTTTCCTTCTCCATTTTAAAGTTATTATTAGTATTGATATACAGCATTTAAGATTACTGAATGACTGTTAACAACTCAAATTATACAAAAACAGATTATCGAGAATATTTTTATTAAAATCAATTTAAGATATTATTCTCTTGATTATCCTAGACATAATATATGAACATAATAATTAAACATAAGCTTAATTATTTAATAATATAAAAATATATATACCTAATTTGTGAAGTTAGAAGATAGGGTATTTCATGAACCTTACCTATTGATTCAGTGGTGAGAAAAATAAACAAGGCTGGCACTAGCCAAGTCTGCAACGTCAACATCTTGTGCGGATATTTCTGCAACAGACACATGTAATATTACTTTTAATATTTTTTCTCTTATATACACATAATTTAAGATACAATCTCGTTTCCATGCTGTAGCTATGTTTCTAAAAGGTGGTAACATTCTTATGAGAATGTAGAAAACTTAAGTTTTCACATTATTTTTCTTTATTTCCACTGAAGTTATGGCTACGGAAAACACTGCTAGAAAACATAATCTATACTTTAAGGTTAATTAAAAGAGATATCTTGTTTCTTATGTGAAGTCCTGTATTAGTAAATAACTGTGAGGTTAAGAACTTCAGAGTGACAAATTTCTACATGGCAAAACTCACCATAATATGTCTCCTTAAAAGATACCTGACAAATGGAAAAAGCAGTCTGTAACTCATAGCACGGTCAAAAATTTTCCCTGATATATAAAGAATGCCTGCAAATCACTAAAAAGTTCTATCACCTAATGGAACAACAGGCAAAAAGATTTGAATAGTTTATAGAAAAGGAAATACAAGTAAATCAAGCATACGAAAAGATACTTTCAACCTCACTCAAAATGAGAGATTAAAAATTGTAACTATTCAGATAGGAATGCAAAATGATACAGACACTCTGTCTGGTAAATAATTTGGTAGTTTGTTACCAAGTTAAAAGCACACCATAAGACTTGGTATTTCCACTCCAAAGAGTGTACTCCCCAAAATAAAAACATATGCCCACACCAAGACTTATACTCAGATGTTCACGGCAGCTTTATTCTTAAGTCCCAAACTGGAAACAATCCAAACGTCCACCAAATGCTGAATGTATAAACATACATCCAGGCCGGGCGCGGTGGCTCAAGCCTGTAATCCCAGCACTTTGGGAGGCCGAGACGGGCAGATCACGAGGTCAGGAGATCGAAACCATCCTGG
>NW_012115289.1:4999598-5000090 GCF_000951035.1 Colobus angolensis palliatus | reverse complement strand
ACAGGCTATATATTGTATAACTCTATTTACAGGAAATTCTTTTATTTTTTTATAAGAGATGGGGGTCTCACTATGTTGCCCAGGCTGTCTCAAACTCCTGGGCTCGAGTGATCCTCCTGCCGCAGCCTCCCAAAGTGCTAGGATTACAGGCATGAGCCATTGTGCCATTGTGCCTCAGAAATTCTTGATACGGCAAAACTAAGGTGACAGAAAGCAGATCCAGGGTTGCCTAGGGCTGAGGTAGAGGCAGCACATGTAAAGGGGCATAAAGGAAATCTGGGGTGATAAAAATAGTCTATGACTTGATTGTGGTGGTAACTATAAGACTCTATACATTTGGCAGGGAGCAGGTGCTCACGCCTGTAACTCCAGCACTTTGGGAGGCTGAGGTGGGCAGATCACTTGAGGTCAGCAGTTCAAGACCAGCCTGGCCAACATGGTGAAACCCCATCTCTATTAAAAATACAAAAATTAGCTGGGCATGGTAGCGGG
>NW_012115289.1:4996498-4998508 GCF_000951035.1 Colobus angolensis palliatus | reverse complement strand
CGAGGTCAGGAGTTCAAGACCAGCCTGACCAACATGGTGAAACCCCGTCTCTACTAAAAATACAAAAATTAGCCAGGCGTGGTGGCGGCCGCCTGTAATCCCAGCTACTCAGGAGCTGAGGCAGGGAACTGCTTGAACCCGGGAGGCGGAGGTTACAGTGAGCTGAGGTCACGCCACTGAACTCCAGCCTAGGCGACAGAGCAAGACTCCGTCTCAAAACAAAGTTCAGAAAAAAGGCAGCCATCAGGGGTTTTGCTGATAAGAAATGCAGAAATGTTAGACTCATGGGTTTCCTATCAAGTTGTAACTAAAAAAATGGTGAATGTTATTGTTTATAAATTAGACCTTAAAAACAAAATCCACTCAGATACGGTATAGCCAAAAGAAATGAGTGCTTAATACCTCCAAAGACATGTACAAGAATGTTTACAGAAGTTTTATTCAAAACAGATGAAAAATAAAATCAACCAAACATCTATTTAAACACTAGGATGAATTATGGTATATTCAAGTAACTGAATCACAGCAATGAAAAAGAGTAACAGATACATGCATCATGGACGAATCGCACATATAATACAGAATGAAAGAAATCAGACAGGCTGGATGCAGTGGCCCACACCTATATTATCAGAACTTTGGGAGGCTGGGGGGAGGACTGCTTGAGGCAAGGAGTTTGAGGCCAGTCTGAACAAAATAGTGAGACCCTGACTCTACAAAAAAATTTAAAAAGAGAAAAAAGGCAAGAAAGTATGTGCTGCATGATTTATTTTATAGAAGTTCAAAAAGAGGCAAAAGTCTACCATGTTTGGTGACAGAGGTCAGAGCAGTTGTTTTTTGTGAGGAAGTGTATAAAAGGGGACATTCTGAGTGCCGAGCATGTTCTTTATCTTGATCTGGACAGTGATAAACTCACTGAGCTGTACACTTATGAGTTCTATTTTACAGTATGTAAAAAAAGGCAAATAAACCAAAAATCATCCCAATACCATTCTTACATATTATTGTTGGTAAAAATATAAAAACCCAAAAGGTATCAACAGGGTGTTATGAAACTAAGCAATAAAAGTATTGTTACACACTACAGGTTATAGTGTAAATTGGCATAGGCTTCCCAATACATTGTGCACTCTAAAAACTGTCAGTTTCGTTGTTTGTAAATTAGACTTCACTTAAAAACAAAGAAAAAAGCTCTACCCAAACAAGGCAGAGAGCCAGTTTGGCAGTATCAATCAAAATTAAAACACACACATTTGAATCTAATGATTCTACTTTATCCTATAGATATGAACAAAACAACACAGGTACAAAGTTATTCACTGCATTGTTTTTAATAGTGAAAGGTTGAAAAAACCTAATTATGATGGGACACTAAATTACGGTATACCAAAACCAAGCAAATGTAAATACTTGTAGTCATTTAAAAAAAAAACAAACAGGATGCTCTATATGTACAGAAACATAAAGTTATCTAAAATACACTGTTACATTGTTAAGGTACAGAACAATGCATATGCTGTTATTTGCAGGCAAAATAACACATAAGAAAACAAAACACACATTCATTTCTTTATATATGCATACACTATCTCTAGGAGGATAAAAGTTCAAATACTAGCTGTGACAGGGTATTTGAGAGATCAGGGTGGGAGGGAGACTTTCCACCATATACTCTGCAGCCTTCCAATGTTGACCATGTGAATCTTTAGTACTTATGTAAAAAATAAATTTAAATTAAAAATACTTAACGTTGGCTAGGTGCAGTGGCTCGCGCCTGTAATCCCAGCCTTTGGGGAGGCCGAGATGGGTGGATCATCTGAGGTCAGGAGTTCCAGACCAGCCTGGCCTACATGGTGAACCCCGTCTCTACTGAAAATACAAAAATTAGCTGGGCGGGCGCCTGTAATCCTAGCTACTTGGGAGGCTGAGGCAGGAGAATCACTTGAACCCAGGAGGCAGAGGTTGCAGTGAATGGAGATGGCGCCACTGCACTCCAGCCTGGGCAACAGA
>NW_012115289.1:4993722-4995098 GCF_000951035.1 Colobus angolensis palliatus | reverse complement strand
AAAAAAAAAAAAAAAAATGACAGAATTGACAGTACTTTGCTTATTTTTTCCCTCCTTTCCTTCTGTTGACACCAATACTTAATTTAAAATTCTATTAATAGCACTATTGCCTCACCTCTTGCAGAGTTTTCTAGGCATATATTATAACCATACATTGTATACACTATCCTTCCTTGAAATCTGCAGGTCACTTGAGAAGCTTCTATGAAGCCAAAACCTAACTAGTAACCATAAATACAGGAAAGATTATTTCTGAAAACCAAATGCTATAATCATTCCTCAACTATGGTGATATAACATGGTAGTGTGCAGAAAGGAGCTAGATGATGTACAACAAGTATTGCTACTTTTAATGTTAGAGAAACAAAGTTTATAAATGATTTACTTAAAATAGAACAAATTCAAGATTATCCCTATAGTTGTTCATTCTCGTTTCATTTCCATATATTTTCTCAAGTGGGAGAAAAAGCAGTAGAGTTACAATTGATAAATATTTAATGGTTATGCTCTTTACAAATTATTTTTGTCACCTATGGATTGTGATTTTTTTTTTCATTTTCTAACTTAACCTAAGGATGAAATAAAAAGCATGAATATACTTAGATTTACATTGCAGGTGAAAATTACATTGCATGTCAATATAAACTTTATTACTATGGTAACATTACTATTACAATTGTAGAAGAGTATATGAACTAAAATTGCCAAATAGAAGGCCAAATAATGCTTGTTGAATGAATAAGTTGAGTGGGGATCAAGATGAAGAAAATTTCTAAATATCTTTCATGGTACAGTGTTACTGTGAATAAACTGCCAGAAATTGGTAACACCTACACTAAATTAACTAATTACTAGTTTTTAAATTATCCAATTATCCACATTATGTTCTCTTCCATTAGTATCAATTATGAGTTCATAACAACACTAGGATACTATTTTACATTATACAAAATGTTTTCAAATAAATTATTTTACTTTAGTCTCCTAATATCCTAAAGAATTAGGTGAGTAGGGCAGGGATTATTTATTGGAACTTTACAAAACAAAAAATCAAAAATTCAGACAAGACCAATTACTTACCCAAATCACAAAATCAGTAAGTGAAGGAGTAGGGATTTGAAGCTAAGTCTTCTGCTTCTAAATGTCATGCTTTTTCCATTGGGTTTCACTGTAAAGAGAGGAGAGTCTTGTTCAGAAGGCTGGCTTTGATAATTTTATTACATAGTATGTATACTTTTAAAATCCCCGTCTGCTCTTAGGCTTTCGGGTTTGCAGTAAGTATCCCACTTTAGATATGTTCTGAGCTTCAGAATAAAATAAACCCATAAACACTTGTATAAGAGTATTCAAATATCCTAGGGCTTTTTTTTTTTTTT
>NW_012115289.1:4990333-4992022 GCF_000951035.1 Colobus angolensis palliatus | reverse complement strand
ATGTATAAAAATATTTTTAAAATGTCTAACGAAAAGAAACTGAAAAAATGCCATGTGAAAGTGCACTATAATCCCACCAAGAGATAACCACTATGAACATTTTGGTGGATATTCTTGCAAAATTTTCTGTACATGTATTATATAACTTTATATTGTACAAATATACACTTTCCTATTTTACAAAGATGAAATCATATTAAGTGAGAAATGTTTTATAACGTTTTTCACTTAACACTATATAGTGGACATCTTCCTAAGTAAGTATTAATATATATGGAATAATTCCCTGTAGCCTTTGCTCCAATTCACCTCCTCATAGAGATCTTCCCTAACCACCCTGTGTTGCCTACACTCCTTTCCTTGTTTGTTTGCTTGTTTTTTCCTACAACACTTAACACCTTCTAAAACAGGCTAGCAAACATTTTCTGTAAAGGGCCGGATAATAAATATTTCAGGCTTCGCGGGCTTTAAGTTCTCTCTTGCAATTAGTTAACTCCATTATTAAAGCGTAAAAGCAGCCATACACAGTATGTAAATATTAAGTGGGCATAGCTCTATTCCCATGCAACTTCATTTACAAAAATGGCTGCAGCTGGATTTGGCTTATGGGCTATAGTTTGCCAACCCCTGTTCTAAATACAATACAATTAACTTAATTTTCTTGTTGTTTGTTATGGGCTGAATTGTTCCCCCAAAAAGCTATGTTGAAGTCTTAACCCCAGTACCACAAAATGTTACTCCATGGGCAGATTTACTTGGATGTTACATTGGAGTATAATAGGCCTTTAGTACAATATGACTGGTGTCTTTAAAGAGACAGAGCCAGGAAGAATACCATGTGAATGCAGAGGCAGACATCAGAGTTATGCAGCTGTAAGCTAAGGAATGCCAAGGACTGATGGCTACCACCAGAAGCTAGGAGAGGCAAAGGAAGATTCACAGAAACATGAAAGAGTTTCTGTGTTACATTAAGTCCTTCTAGCCTCCAAAACCTTGAGAGAATAAATTTGTTACTTTGAGTCACCCAATCTGTGGTACAGGTTGAACATTCCTCGAAAACTGAAATGCTCTAATTCCAAAACGTTTTGTGCTCTGGCATTTTGGATTTCAGATTTTAGGATCTGGGATGCTCAACTGTAAGTATATAACGCAAATATAACACAATCTGAAAAAAAAATCCAAAATTCAATATACTTCTGTTACTAAGTATTTCAGATAAGGGATACTGTAACAAAGGGATGCTCTATCACAGCAGATCCTAGGAAACTAACACATAGTCTATGTCCCCAAAATAAAAGGTAAGTGAAGAGTGGAATGGCTAGGCCCTATGGCAGGTGTGTATTTGGCTATATCTTCTTTGGTGATGTATCTGTTCAAACATATTGATCATCTGGGTTTCCTGTTTTCTTATTAAGTTTTGAAAGTTCTAAGAACATACTCTGGCCTTTATTAGAAAATGGATTTTTGCATTATTTTCTTGTATGCTTGCCTTTTCATTCTTTTAACAGTGTCTTTTGAAGAACAGGCGGTTTAATTTTAATAAAGTTCAATTCATCAATTTGTGTTTTCGATGTATCTAAGAAGTCTTTGCTTAATCTAAAATCACAAAGGGCCTGGCGCGGTAGCTCACACTCGTAATCCCAGCGCTTTGGGAAGCCGAGGTGGGTAGATCACCTGAGTTCAGAAGTT
>NW_012115289.1:4987530-4988523 GCF_000951035.1 Colobus angolensis palliatus | reverse complement strand
TGTGGTTGCACTACTGCATTCCAGCCTGGGTGACACAGTGAGACTGTCACATATTTACTCATGTGGTTATCATTTCTAGAGCTTTTCATTCCTTTTTATAGATCCATATTTTCATCTGGTATCACTTTCCTTGGCCTGAAAAACTGCCTTTAACATTTTTTTGTAGTGTGGGTAGAGAAAAGCCTAAATAGATTTGAAAACAAAACCAAAGTGTGAATGCTAAGAAGTATTTAGCCTAAAATAACAAGCACAGTTCAAAGTGAGAGAAGATACTGCTAATTACTATATTAACGGATCAAAGGAAAATGACAGGGTCATTCCAACAGATGTTTGAAAAGCATCTGATAACACTCAACATTCAACAACTGTTCATTTAAAACTTAAAAATAACAACAAAGTGTCAGAAAACTAAGACTGAAAGAGACCATCCTTACCTTGGTGAAGGATAACAAAGAAGATACAGGAACTGTAGTACCAGATTGCTTGTGTTCAAATTTCAGGCCCTATATTTTAACATCTTGGGCAAGTTTTTAAATAGCCTTCACTTTTATTTCCTTTATCTGTAAAAACGGGGTACCACCACCACCTACCCATCTCAGAATGTTATGATTAAATAACTCAATATACATAAAGCGCTTAGAATCATTTGGCTCATTGTAACTACTCAATAAAAAGTTAACAGCTGTTATTATTAGTGCAGCTTTGGCTGTTGCTGCCACAGGTACTACTATAAGAAACCTATAAGGCCAGGCGTGGTGGCTCACGCCTGTAATCCCAGCACTTTGGGAGGCTGAGGTGGGTGGATCACAAGGTCAGACCAGCCTGGCCAATATGGTGAAACCCTGTCTCTACTAAAAATACAAAAATGAGCTGGTCATGGTGGTGGGCATCTATAGTCCCAGCTACTTGGGAGGCTGAGGCAGAAGAATTGCTTGAACCCGGGAGGCAGAGGTTGCAGTAAGCTGAGATTGCACCATCGGACTCCAGCCTGGG
>NW_012115289.1:4981759-4985009 GCF_000951035.1 Colobus angolensis palliatus | reverse complement strand
TCCATGGTGCATATGTGCCAATTTTCTTAATCCAGTCTATCACTGATGGACATTTGGGTTGGTTCCAAGTCTTTGCTATTGTAAATAGTGCCACAATAAACATACGTATGCATGTGTCTTTATAGCAGCATGATTTATAATCCTTTGGGTATATGCCCAGTAATGGGATGAATGCCCACACACTTTAAAAAGTCACAAGGACTTACCATTTTTCCCTATCTACAAACAACTTATCCTCTTCAATTGCCTAAGTCAGTGGAGTCCATCATTTCTCTCATCTATCCAGCACATTTTAGCTTTTCTCAGTTACAAATCTTACCCCGTCTTCTTTCCCATAATATCTTTCCCACCTGTCTCTTCTTTTTACCCTCTACCACAAACTAACCTAATTTGGACATTGATCAACTCAGTAATTTCAACTGTGTTCCTGCTTCCGGTTGCTTTCCCCCCTCCCAAGCATTCTGAACATTATTGGTGGATCACTCTCTCTAAAACACAACTTTAAACCTGTCATTCTTTTCCTCAACAGCTTTTTAAAGGGTGAATAATAATGCCAAATATTTTAACTATTTAAGAACCTAAAATTTTGGCTTTGGTGTGCCTATCCAATCTATCTTTTCCAATATTCAAGTTTCTCTATTCTAACAACAACAACAAAAAATCCTTTCCTCTGACTTCTCCCTCGAGCTACCTTACTACTACTATACTTCTAGAGAGAACTGCTTGCAGTTGCAAGCAATCTGGCTTTTACTCCAATCATGCTGAAATTATTCTTGTAGTTTCCAAATTGCAAAGCAAATATTTAAGCTCCTCATTTTGCCTGACCACACCACGCCATTTATAATTCGGTCTCATCTTTCATCACTCCCTACTAACCATCCCTGTAGACTCAGCAAACCACTAGACTTCCTCTAACATACCTTGTTCTTTCAGTTTGTGCTTCTATATGTATTATTCCTTGCCTCTACAATGCCTTTCCTGACTCTGCTGTGCACTACAAACTGCTTATGAAATATCATCTCTTCTATGGAATTTCCCCCCACTTCATAAACATCTTTGCTCTCAGTGTACTCTCACATCATTCCCTAATAGGATTCAGAACGCTGCACAGTAGTTGTTCCACATATCTTGATATCCTCAGAATCTAACATAGTTTGAGGCATCTAGTAGACAATTAAGGGTGGGTTTTTAAAGACTTTCTGGTACGATCTTATTATTCTATCTACTCTCTGTTACTCAAGTATACTGTATGAAGGGGCAGGATGTATCATGGTTAAGAGGTCAGATTCTGAAGCCAGGCTGTCTATGTATGACCTTTAGATCTACCACTTAGCTGGGCAAATTAATTAACCTTCTTGTGCCTGGGTTTCCCTAGGTGTAAAAAGAGGATTATTATCCTACTATTATTAGACTTACTTCCTAATATTATGAAGATTAAATGCCTTAATATGGGCAAAGTGCTCAAAACAGTGACTGGCACAACATAAGCCCTACATATATATTGCCTGTTTTAATTAATAGACCTTAGTTATTGCTGATCCTTTCCACAAATTAGTCCTATATTATGTCCTCCATGCGCTATTATGACTGGCTCTCTTCATTTTTCCCTTTATCCAAATCTTACCCAGGTTTCAAGGCCAACTTCTGGTAAATCCTTTGCTCATTCCAATCCTTAAATGTTCATTCCAATTCTTAAACGATCATTCCCTAATTTTAACATCTACAGGATTTTCTGCATCACTCTGCATTTAATTAAAACTGCTTTGATTCCTTGTAGTTTTTCTCGTATGTCAATCCAATTGTTAGAAACTCTTTGAAGGTCCTGATTACATCTCCTGCACCTTTGTGAGTTCCTATAGCAGGTAGTAATTGCTTAGTATTTGCTGTGTAAAATAATACAGCACAATAGGAACCTCAACTCTGATCGTTCTGTCTTTGCAATCAAAGAAAGGGAGACAGCTGTGAGAACATTCCATGCTTCTCCAGGAGCCAAGCTGCAAATGTATTAGGGCCAGAGAATTCTGACTCCCATTAAAATGAGCAGCTCTGAAAGGAGGGAGGGGGGGAACCCTCCCTGCCACTATAGAGGATTTATGGGTAGCCCTTAAGTTCCCAACCCAAATTATGGCACTGGGTTTTTTATGAGAAATGTGTCAACATGACAAAATGATTCAGAGCACAGGATTTGGAGTCACACAGATCTAGGTTTCAGAGGGACTCCTGTTTCCTTCTCTATAAAGGGGACATTTTAACACCTACTTCACAGGTATTTAACTTTCATCCTAACACTGAATTGAAGTGCAAAGCCTTGGAAACAAATTTAAATAAACTGAAAATACTGCAATTCACAAATAAAAGTGAGAACAACATTTTTAGTTACATAAGAATATATTATATTAAATTAGGTGGCGGCAGTATTTATAATAATCTAAATCGCCTGTGAGAAAATTAAACTGGCATTGTCAACAATACATACTTAAGATGAGAAAAACAATCCCACTACAAACTTTGTCCTTTTTGACATTTTCTCCTTCCTGTAATTTTTTCTTTCACTCAAGATCAAAAAATTTCAAATTATCCCCAAAGATAGTTGGGCAAGTTGGTTCTATAAATGTAGTATTTCAGTTCATAGTTCAAAAATACTTCCAAATAGGAATTAACATGAATTTAAGAAATTAACATAATGAATTTAAGAAATTAACATAAGACAACTAAACTGATGATCTGAGTTCGTAATTTCAAATTAAGATTTGTTCCAACTTGAAGCTGGCAGTCATACAGTTTAAACGGTTTGTTAACAGCACTGACAAAAGCAAATACCACAATCTTTCAGAAAATTCACCCTGAAATTCTAATAACTAGTTATTTTAAGGCAGTATAATTGTTGAAATACTTCACGAAATGCGTTTCCTTCTGAAGGCAAAAAAAAAAAAAAAGTGACAAGTCTTATTTTTAACCTGTATTTTTTTTTTTTCAGTTTCGGATTATGAAATAAAATGCTGTTCATCCACTGAAGGACAGACCTTTGCTTCCTGGACTATCTTCAAGCTTAGGTCGGAGGAGGTAAAATTTTTAAAACAGATTTGTTCTCCTCGGGATACAGTGGGATGTGGAATTCGTTAGGGCTGATAATTATTAAAAGAAGAGATCAAAAGAAGAAACGTTAATAATGTTTATAAGCATTGTGAACTTTCAACAATGTTGAAACGTTACGATTTCAAGATGAAAAAACGGCTTTGGGGAAGGGAAA
>NW_012115289.1:4979870-4981193 GCF_000951035.1 Colobus angolensis palliatus | reverse complement strand
GCCGCCCGTCGACGGGGGGGCGGGACTCCGAGGGCCTTTTGGCTGCTCGCCCCGGCTCCGGAACGCTGGCGGATCCTTCTCCGCAGAGGTAGCGCACCGCCCCAGTCCCGCGGCGGGGCGGGGCGCTCCCCAATCCTGCCCAGCTGCGTCCCCGGCCGGCCCCCTTTGCGCCTCGCCCCCAACCAGGACCTAGGCGCTGATTGGACCCTGAGAGACCCTTTGCGCCCAGGCATTGGTCCAGCGGCCGCCCGTCGACGGGGGGGCGGGACTCCGAGGGGTAGCGATTCCCGTAATGCGGCTCCCCGCGTCCCGGATTCCGGTGGCTGCGCCCGCGTCGCCTCTCCCAGACTAGATCGAAGGGTTCCCCCCACCTCCCCTCTGTGGGCGGAAAGAGCGGAATGTTCCATTTTTCTGTGGAATAACGGGGTCATGAACTGAAGCCGGGTGCTGCCCGCTGCCCCCGCCTTCTCTTCTCGCCAGGGCGCCTGCGGCCTCTCTTTGCGGCCTTCCCCGAGGGACTCAGAGCGGCGAGGGACCGCCTGGCTCCCTTGGGGACGGGGGAGGCGTGGTGGGAGCCTTTTGGGGAAAGTGAAGAGCTCGTTGGCCGTGACTCCGCACGAGACTGCGGCAGGTTGTGGCGGCGGCTTCGCTCCAAGACTTATGTAAACGAACCTTGCCACAGTACAAATTAGTAAATGAGTTTGGGTGCGATTGGTCAGTGAGCCCCAGAGCTGCTGGCCCACCAAGCGACTGGTGTTTGCGGTTTATGCCTCCCTGTTTATGGTAAAATACCGGGTAAAAACCTATTCATCCCTCCTCCCCTCCCCGCCTCCGCCCCCTCTTTCCCTCAGAAAATGGACCTAAAGGCTCATGATGTTTGTTTCTCCCCAAAGGAAGATGAGAATCTCGAGTTAAAAGATAAGGCGTGTGCATGCATGCGTATGGGGTGTGTGCGTAGGTGTCTGTAAAAGTAAAGAAACACCCAAAGGTAGAGGCTTTTGTGGAAGAATGAGAGGATATAGGAAGAAAATAATGGTTTAATGAACTTAAATTATATCTATAAATTAACAATTATAAAGTTCTTCATTATATTGAGGATTCAGATAGAGTAAAACGTAGATCGAATTATAATCTCTTAGTTGTTGATCAGGTAATTTATAAAAGGGAAAAGTGGGCCTGCTGACAGAGTCGCAGGCAAACTAGATGGTGCTGCAGCTGATGTGTTCAGCCCTTGCTGCTCCCTGTCATCCTATAGATTGTGACCAGATTGTATTCTGGCTTTGCCATTTAGAGGGGTGTTTATTTTAAAACAAACTTTTATAA
>NW_012115289.1:4976948-4978385 GCF_000951035.1 Colobus angolensis palliatus | reverse complement strand
AAGTGAGCAAAGCTTAGGAAGTTGTGCCATGGAACAAAGGTGATAAATGTCAAAGACAAACTCCCTGCATTTCTATTTCCCTAAATCTGGCCCTGGCTAGGAGATCCCTTTACTTGCTTGTCTGTGCCCAGTTATGTTTCTGAAACTCTGTGTCAGCCCTGGAATTATCCTCATGTTCTGCATCAACTTAATGATTCAGCATCCATGTTCATGACTCATTAGCACTCTGACCTCACAATTTCTCATGCTTTTCTTTTCCAATCATCTTCAACTTCACTCTGTATCAGCAACCCACAGATGGAGCCACACCTTCAACCTAGTCATCAATGAAATTACTTCCCCTCCAAAGTGTTGGATTGTGAGTTTCCCTCTCTACCTACGGCCACCTACCCCCATCTACCTCTATTTTGTGTTCACTCCCATTGAATCTATAATTTGTCCTCAATGTGACAGCATGACAGCCAGTCTTTAGTCTTATAGTTTATCAGCTGTTTCCTATCTTCTTTTATCATACTTATCAGTAAGAACATTTTTTTTTTTTTTAAAGACAGAGATTTGCCGTTGTTGCCCAGGCTGGAGTGCAATGGTGCAATCTTGGCTCACCGCAACCTCTGCCTCCCGGGTTCAAGAGATTCTCCTGCCTCAGCCTCCCGAGTAGCTGGGATTACAGGTGCTCACCACCATGCCCGGCTAATTTTTGTACTTTTAGTAGAGATGGGGTGTCACCAAATTGGCCAGGCTGATCTCAACTCCTTAAAGTGCTGGGATTACAGGCGTGAGCCACCGCCCCCCAAGAACCCTTTTATCAACCATTTTAACTGCACTCTATTATCTTCAGTTCCCTTGACCTTCAGCTATGTTTACCTTATCAGTCTATTTCCTAACTATTTCCTTTTTCCTTGAGCTATCAGCCCCACCTTAACATTTATTCTTAGTACAGAACTTTGTTTTACTCCCTTAAAATCAAGACCATCATTTGTGAGCATGCTTAACTTTTCTCCAACTTAGGAAGCAAATATATATTTATCCTCTTTCTCTTTTCCCCAGTCAGAGGAAAAAAGGCTCCTTTACTTTTAAAAGGTTAATTCCTCCTCCTCTGTTCTTGGTACTACTACTAACTTTAGTCCTCTAGTTTTATGTTTTTGATTATTAACACTAAATGTCTTTGAAATGTTTAAAAATTAAATATTAACTCAGTGGTGAATTGAGGACAGCTTCTCTGCAGCTTCTTCTGTGTTAAAACCTTTGTAACCTGATAGCACCTAATTCACCAAAATTAAAAATAATTAAATGGGCTGGGCGTGGTGGCCCAATCCTGTAATCCCTGCACTTTGGGAGGTTGAGGCGGGCGGATCACAAGGTCAGGAGATTGAGACCATCCTGGCTAACACAGTGAAACCCCGTCTGTACTAAAAAATACAAAAAATTAGCCAGGTG
>NW_012115289.1:4973881-4975488 GCF_000951035.1 Colobus angolensis palliatus | reverse complement strand
TTTACCAACAAAAGCAGATCCTTCCCCAGTCAAGCCTCAGATGAGACAGCATCTGTCAGGCCTCTGAGCCCAAGCCAAGCCATCGCATCCTCTGTGACTTGCACGTATATGCCCGGATGGCCTGAAGTAACTGAAGAATCACAAAAGAAATGAAAATGCCCTGTCCTGCCTTAACTGATGACATTCCACCACAAAAGAAGTGAAAATGGCTGGTCCAAATGCCCTGCCCCGCCTTAACTGATGACATTCCACCACAAAAGAAGTGAAAATGGCTGGTCCTTGCCTTAAGTGATGACATTACCTTGTGAAAGACCTTTTCCTGGCTCATCCTGGCTCAAAAAGCTCCCCCACTGAGCACCTTGTGACCCCCACTCCTGCCCGCCAGAGAACAACCCCCCTTTGACTGTAATTTTCCTTTACCTGCCCAAATCCTATAAAACGGCCCACCCTTTTTAAAAAGGTGCCAAAAAGAAGCCTCCCTTCGCTGACTCTCTTTTCGGACTCAGTCCGCCTGCAGCCAGGTGAAATAAACAGCCATGTTGCTCACACAAAATCTGTTTGGTGGTCTCTTCACACGGACGCGCATGACATTTTGGTGCTGTGACTCGGATCGGGGGACTTCCCTTGGGAGATCAATCCCCTGTCCTCCTGCTCTTTGCTCCGTGAGAAAGATCCACCTACGACCTCTGGTCCTCAGACCAACCAGCCCAAGGAAGATCTCACCAATTTTAAATCGGGTAAGCGGCCCCTTTTTTTCACTCTTCTCCTCTAACCTCTTTTGCTATCCCTCAACCTCTCTCCTTTCAATCTTGGCACCAGCCTTCAATCTCTCCCTTCTCTTAATTTCAATTCCTTTCATTTTCTGGTAGAGACAAAGGAGACATGTTTTATCCGTGGACCCAAAACGCCAGCACTGGTCACGGACTGGGGAAGGCAGCCTTCCCTTGGTGTTTAATCATTGCAGGGATGCCTCTCTGATTACTCACCCACGTTTCAGAGGTGTCTGACCACACTGCAGGGACGCCTGCCTTGGTCCTTCACCCTTAGCGGCAAGCCCCACTTTTCTGGGGGAGGGGCAAGCACCCCGACCCCTTCTCTCCCTGTCTCTACCCCTTCTCTGCTTTTCTGGGGGAGGGGCAAGCACCCCGACCCCTTCTCTCCCTGTCTCTACCCCTTCTCTGCTTTTCTGGGGGGGGGGCAAGCACCCCGACCCCTTCTCTCCCTGTTTCTACCCCTTCTCTGCTTTTCTGGGAGCAGGGGCAAGCACCCCGACCCCTTCTCTCCCTGTTTCTACCCCTTCTCTGCTTTTCTGGGGGAAGGACAAGAACCCCGACCTCATTTTTGCGCCCCAACCTCTTATTTTTGTGCCCCGACCTTATTTTTGCACCCCCAACCTCTCATTTTTGCGCACCAATCCCTTCCACGCCCCGACCCCTTTCCCGCTTTTCTGGAGGGCATGCACCCCCGAACTCCTTCTCTCTGTGTCTCTACTCTTTCTTTTATCTGGGCTTGCCTCCTTCCCTATGGGCAACCTTCCACCCTCCAATCCTCCTTCTTCTCCCTTAGCCTGTGTTCTCAAGAACTTAAAACCTCTTCAACTCACACCT
>NW_012115289.1:4966538-4967451 GCF_000951035.1 Colobus angolensis palliatus | reverse complement strand
GGACCAGCCTTTACTAGTCAAATCACCCAAGCAGTTTCTCAGGCTCTTGGTATTCAGTGAAACCTTTATATCCTTTACCGTCCTCAATCTTCAGGCAAGATAGAATGGAATTCAGGCCTGTCCTCGGACTGCTACAGGTTCCAGCCCATTTGAGCTCCTGGGTGGACACTCCTTTTTATTAGGTCCTAGTCTCATTCCAGACACCAGACCAACTTGGACTGCACCCCAAAAAACTTGTCATCCCCACTATCTTCTGTCTAGTCATACTCCTGTTCACCGTTCTCAACTACTCATAAATGCCCTGCTTGTGTTTACACTGCTGGTTTATACTGTTTCTCCAAGCCATCATAGCTGATATCTCCTAGTGCTTTCCCAAACTGCCACTCTAAATTCCCTCTTAAAGTAAATAAATAATTTTTGCTGGCAAGGCTATGCTGAGCCTCCTTAGGCACTTTCTAATTAGATGTCCTAGGTCCTCCCAATTCTTAGTCCTTTAATACCTGTTTTTTCTCCTTCTCTTATACAGACCTTGTGTCTTCCATTTAGTTTTTCAATCCATACAAAACCGCATCCAGCCCATCACCAGTCATTCTATGCAACAAATGCTCCTTCTAACAACCCCACAATATCACCTCTTATCACAAGATCTCCCTTCAGCGTAAACCCTCCCACTCTAGGTTCCCATGCTGCCCCTAATCCCACTTGAAGCAGCCCTGAGAAACACAGCCCATTCTCTCTCCATACCACCCCCCAAAAATTTTCGCCACCCCAACACTTCAACACTATTTTGTTTTATTTTTCTTATTAATATAAGAAGTCAGGAATGTCAGGCCTCTGAGCCCAAGCTAAGCCATCGCATCCCCTGTGTAACTGAAGAATCACAAAAGACGTGAAAATGCCCTGCCTTGCCTTA
>NW_012115289.1:4966186-4966488 GCF_000951035.1 Colobus angolensis palliatus | reverse complement strand
AAGCTCGGGGATTTGCCTCTGCCCAGGACTGGCAAATTGACTTTACTCACATGCCCCGAATCAGAAAACTAAAATATCTCTTAGTCTGGGTAGATGCTTTCACTGGATGGGTAGAGGCCTTTCCCACAGGATCTGAGAAGGCCGCCGTGGTCATTTCTTCCCTTCTGTCAGATGTAATTCCTCAGTTTGGCCTCCACACCTCTATATAGTCTGATAACGGACCAGCCTTTACTAGTCAAATCACCCAAGCAGTTTCTCAGGCTCTTGGTATTCAGTGAAACCTTTATATCCTTTACCGTCCT
>NW_012115289.1:4961693-4963762 GCF_000951035.1 Colobus angolensis palliatus | reverse complement strand
AGAGACTGGAGATGCTTTCTACAGGAAGTGTGACATTGAAGCAGGTTCATGAAAGATGAGTAGGAACTCACTAAGGGAGATAATGGAGGGAAGGAGTTCTTGGCAGAGGGAACAGCGAGAGGAAGCAGTGGGAATGTGAAAGGGCAAGGTATTACCAAGAGGTCTGGTGAGAGGAGAGCAGGGAGTGCAGGTTGAGAAAATGAGACAAGGAAGTGGAGACCTTCCTTGAAAGCCAGGCCACACAGGGGATTTGCACTTTATTTTGTAGGGAGATTATATTAGAGTTTTTAAAGCAGGATACTGTTGCAAACAGATTTGTGATTCATAAAGCAAATTCTCTTAATGCTGTGGAGGATTAATTAGGGGAACGAGAAACTGGAAGAGAGCTTGAACTAGAGTAGCTCCTTATCTTGGAAGAGAAGGAAGAGGGTGTTCTGAATAATGCTAGGGAGAGAGAATGGCAAGACTTGACAGTGGGATATGGTAAGAAATGTATGGACAGATCTGTGATCAAAGCCTGGGTTAATCATTGCTGATGAGCTGTATATTCCTAAGTAATTTCTTCCCCCTCCCCCTCTCTTCTCCTCCCCTCTTTTGTCCTCCCCTCCCCTGTCCTCTCCTCTCCTTTTTTTTTTTTTTTTTTGAGACAGGGTCTGGCTATAATGCCCAGGCTGGAGTGCAGTGATGTGATCATAGCTCACTGCAGCCTCAAATTTCTGGGCTCAAGTGACTTTTCCACCTCAGCCTCCTGAGGAGCTGGGACTATAGGCACGTACCACCATGTGTGGCTAATTTTTTGGATTTTTTTGTAAATACAGGGTCTCACTTTATTGCCCAGACTGGTCTCAAACTCCTGGGCTGTCACTCTAGTTGTGTCCTTTGTGGTTCTTGGATGTCATCACCCCCATATTAGGCACCTGCAGGGATGTCCTTGTCCGTATCTGGTCTCTGGATGTACATTCCATGCTACTTTCCACTTTTGTGTCTCATGATCATGACTGTAAGTCCCCTTGGACCCTTTGTCAGCTAAATTATGTGTCTTTCTTGAGGGCCCTTTAGCTTTTCTGTGCCACTCTGGGGGCTGCAAAAGATTCAGAGGGACTGCCTCAGACTTTCCCTACCTAGGGCACTATATGTGGCCATCCTTACCTTACTTCTGTGACAACACTGTGGTCTAGCAAACATCTGCTAGACTGCTGCCTCCCAGGATTCCAGATGTTAATAGATTCCCAACATTGTCATGTGCCTCCACCATGTCTCCCCAACTTGGAGCTAACCCCAAGTAAGGGGCATGGTGGAGGACCTTTTCTTAGATCTTCACTACCTAAAGTTATTTTGCTTAACACTCGTTTCTCTACTTTTGCCCTCCCCAATTTGGAAAGTCTTTATCTAGCCTAGGGGTGGGAATGGGGTAGGGGGGTTGATATTAGTGGTAGGGGCAATTAAGATGGGTCAGCAAGTATCTCCGCAAATCTTTCTGCCTTACTACTAAGGCTTTTGAGTTTGAGAGTCCAAGGGTTTGGCATCTTCATTCTCTGCTAGTCAGTGGGTTTTTGTTGTTTGTTTTTCTGATGCAATCAGGGAGAGTTGTTAAGTGAAGGGCGTAGAGAGAAAAAAAAAAAATCTGGAACAAATACTTTACTTAAATATCTTGATATAATGAAATAAAGTTTTTGTCTCTTCCAAATATATGCACCCTCTTCTCACATCTGCCAAGACAGTCATAGGTAAGAAACCTCAAATTAGAATAAAGAGTATCTGCTTCCTTAATCTGATTTGTGTGTGCAGATAATGAGAAGAGATGAAGGATGAACCAGATTCTGAAAACTTGCTTTCAGGAACCAGCGGCCAAAGCATAAAACTAGATATTTTCTCAGGATTGACTGATTTGAGAACTCAGCCTCAGGGGTCACATAGAAAATTTCCCAGTGACAGTCGGGGAAGCCCATACTCTATTGTGTAAGAAAAGAGAAAAACTAAAAAAACTGCCAGGTGCCGAACTTCTCCTTGTGTCCAGTTCTGGTTCTGCCTTGTGGAGCTGTAGGAGAGGACCACCAATGCCCAGACAC
>NW_012115289.1:4958488-4960046 GCF_000951035.1 Colobus angolensis palliatus | reverse complement strand
TGAAATTTTCCAATACATTTCACAGATATATTGGGAGTAGACATAGCAGAGGGTATGGTAGCCTTAGATTAGCCTGGGTGTAATCTTGGAAGGAGGCAACTGTCTGGCTGCTCCCTCTTCTTTTGCCTTTCCTGTAGCCAAGCCTCAGGAGAGGCTTTTTTGCATGGCTTCCAGGGTTTGGTTTGTGAGGGAAGAAGATGAAGATAAAGTCAACTCAAACTTCATGGCAGCATTGTGCCCACTTTGCCCTATCACTGCCATTCTCCGGCAGAAACACTTTGGACACTGACACATGCTCCCTCGTGAAGAAACTTTCTAGTTTGGGTAAAAAGACCAAAAAGTGGGAAAAAAATAATTAGAAATATGGAGATCATGGGTGGAAGGAGCTACCATGGCATGACCCTGAAAGCCCTCAGCATACTCTGGCATGGATCTCTGAGGAAATACAGGATGGCCTCTGTGCGAGGTGTTTTTCATGCTGGTTGGAATTTTCACTGGTAAGAACGCCAGTACCTTTAAGCTTTGGCCAGAAGGTTTCAGATCTTGAATGGGCCCAAACTCATTTGTGCTTTTTCTAAGTAGAATAGTCAGGCTGAACCTGTGGATCAACAGTCGACATTATGCCAACCAAAATATTTCTCTTTTTGGAAGCAACTAATGAGTTTCAATAATTCATCTTGAGTCTTTTTCACATAAGGAAACAGCACACATTATTAAAATTACCTTGGAGGAAATTATATGATAGCCTTTGTAAAACTAACATTCCAGAAGGGAGGGGACTTTACCAATGCAGGGGATTATTAATAGCTATTTTGTGCCTTCAGATGCCATGATGCTTTATGTGTTAGTGAATTTCACAGGATCACATATGTGCAAGGGGGCTAGGCTCAGATTAAGGGGGTGTGTGGCTGCTGGCTCTGATTTTTGTTCTGCTGGGCCTTGGTGGAAGCAACCTGTTAGGCAAATAGAGCCAGGCACACTATCCTTAATGTATTAGACAATTGGTAATTCTTTGTTGTTTATGATGATGGGTTTGAGAGGAATCTCTGGACATGGAGATAGAAAACCAGGTGTCTCTACCATTTATTAGTTCTAACTATAGACAGATTACTTGTCTCACCTGAACCTCCATTTCCTTATCTGTAAAATGGAAATAAAATCTCTTCTCTTCAATAAAATTGCTATGAAATCGAAATAAGATAACATATGTAAAAGTGCTAAACATGGAAAAATGCTTTACAATTTTTAAGGTATATTATTATTGTTGTTATGATTATTATTGCTAGTAAGTTTAATCATGGAAGACTTATAGACTGACTGGTAAACTAGGATAACTTAGTGGGGATCCGTGGTTTAGGGTCTCAAAATAACAATGAAAACCTAAATGTCAGACCTTTTTTTTTTTCCCCCCGAGAGAGAGAGTTTCGCTCTTGTTGCCCAGGCTGGAGTGCAGTGGTGCAATCTCAGCTCACCGCAACCTCCGCCTCCCGGGTTCAAGCGATTCTCCTGCCTCAGCCTCCTGAGTAGCTGGGATTAAAGGCGCCCGCCACCATGCCTG
>NW_012115289.1:4953835-4956993 GCF_000951035.1 Colobus angolensis palliatus | reverse complement strand
ATCCTTCCCTTTTATAGTGAATTCACACTCAGTTTGACCCCAGCTCTCCAAAGCTTTCTATTTGATCTCGTTTTCTTTTTTCAATTTTCATAAGCAGGTCAGATTCCTTTCTTGAATATGAAGGGGAGGAAAAGAATCATTATATAGGCCAGGCGCGGTGGCTCATGACTGTAATCCCAACACTTTGGGAGGCCGAGGTGGTCGGATCACCTGAGGTCAGTAGTTTAAGACCAGCCTGGACAACATGGTGAAATCCAGTCTCTACTAAAAATACAAAAAATTAGCTGGGCCTGGTGGCAGGCACCTATAATCTCAGCTACTTGGGAGGCTGAGGCAGGAGAATCACTTGAGCCTGAGAGGCGTAGGTTGCAGTGAGCCGTGATCACGCTGTTGCACTCCAGCCTAAGCAACCAGAGTGAAACTCCGTCTCAAAAAAAAAAAAATTCATTATATAGAATCAAGTATGGATACCTTTGGTTTGAATAAACGTGAGAGGTAGAGATTAGGGCAAACACTCAGGTTAAATAGGATATGGCTACTGCTTAGAGTTAAAGCATGACAATAAATACTTTTTAGACAACTAACTGAAAGACAGGTCTGTCCTCTCATTTTCCTGAGAAGCATATACATACTTGAAGATTAAGCAATGGGTCCTGGAGAGGGAGGTAAGAAGTTTTTCACATTTCTACAACTTTGCTGAAATAATCTTACGTGTAGAACATATACATCATGCTTTTTTCTTTGGAAAACTTCATTCCACATGGAGCCCTCCATTTGGGCTGTGATGGGATAGGCAGATGAGTAAGTCGGAGTCAGAACATCTCTCTTTGAGCTCTGTAACTTCCTGACTATGCAGTCTTTGGCAAATCACATAATCGCTCTGAATTTCACTTTCCTAATCAGTAAAATGTGACTAACAACAGCTGTCCCTGGCTACTGCAGAAGGATAGTATGAGGGCCAAATGGGAGAAGAGATGGGAAAGGGCTTTCTAAACTCTAAAGTGCTGGGCAGATGTTGAGAGTTAATGTCAACTCTTGGAGAACATCCTAGCTTTGTGTATTACTATGCGTAAGAAGGGGTCAGGCTGCGGAGGTGGTAGGTGTTGTGCTAAGGAGGATACTGGCAGTTTTTATATTCAGATGCTAAATCACAGCTGTTGGGCAGGCAGAAAGCCAGGGCAAAGCCTGCTCTCTCTAGCTGCACCTGAAACCCCAGTTTCCTTTACACTATTCACTAATTGCCCTGCCTATGAGCAGGGAAGTGTAAGGCCCTTCCCCTCTCCCACAATCACAAGGAGGGAAGAAGCCAGCACTGAGCCACAGAGAGGCTGAGTCACTAATAAAAACTACAAATTATCAAATGCTTACTATGTGCCAGGCATGATTGTAAGCATTTTACCTATATGATCTTACTTATTTCTCATATCAGAAAATAAGGCTGGTCTGATTATTATCCCCATTTTACAGGTGAGGAAAGTGAGTGTCAGAGAAGTCAAATGACTTGCCTAGGATTATAATTAGACAGGAGTCTCTACCAAGAGTCAAATCCAGAAGGTCTGATTGTAAAACCCACATCCTCAAACACTAAGCTATACTGCAACCTCTGGTTGTAACCTCACATACTCAGCTTCCTGCCACCAAACACAACTCCATTGGTGGTATCCAGTTTCCAAAGACAGCAAATACAGAAAAGGAGTTTGGGTGCTGATGTTGGCCTGGCAACTCCATTTCCTACTCACCACACAGACCTCCCTTGGTACAATAATGTCCTAACTTGGGGAGTGACCAGGCATTTACCTGATAACCTGTATCTTCTCAATGAGGAAAGAAAAGGAGAGCAGAAAATGTTTGTGCCTGGAGTGTCTGGCTAATAGTTGTCGTAAAGTTGTTTAAGTCTAGTTAGGCCACAGCAGAATTAGAGTTATAATTAAGGCAGGACATGGTAAGGTGATCACAGCCAAAGGTCCCACTGTGACCTAGGAATGCGGTTGTTGCTAGCAGTGGCAGCAACTTGTACTTCACCCAAGCCTTCATCTCCATAGATCAACAGAATCGCCATCTATAGCAAACATTAACTTAGCATCTGTGGAGTGCCATGCTCTCAATATCAGGTGCCAGGAACATACACGTAATAAGGCACTTCGACATGAGAAAAAGCAGTAGAAGGAAGTATATAATAACAGCAGATTGGTGCTTCAGAAAGTACATGAAATTGAATTCTGAAGAGGAGGTGATATGGTTTGGCTGTGTCCCCACCCAAATTTTATCTTAATTTGCAGCTCCCATAATTCCCATGTGCTATAGGAAGGATCTGGTAGGAGGTAATTGAATCACGGGGGCAGGTCTTTCCCACGCTGTTCTCATGATTAGTGAATAAGTCTCACACCATCTAATGGTGTTATAAAGGGGAATTCCCCTACACAAGCTCTCTTGCCTGCTGCCATGTAAGATGTGACTTTGCTCCTCCTTTGCCTTCCACCGTGATTGTGAGGCCTCCCCAGCCATGTAGAACTGTGAGTGAATTAAACCTCTTTCCTTTATAAATTACCCAGTATCAGGTATGTTTTTATTAGCAGCGTAAGAACAGACTAACACAGGAGGTGGTGACAATTTGGGGTGGAGTAGTCAGGGTAACTTTTATGAAGGAGGGAGTGAATAAGACTTTGAAGGATGGGTGGGACTTGACTAAATAAGAAGGGATGGGATTGAAAGGAGAAATGTCAGAAGAGATGACATTGTGGGCGAAGGTCTAGTGCAAAGATAGGTTCAAAACAAGTGAGAATGAGCACTAGTGTGTTAGAATGCTTTCAGCTATTTGAACTAGAAATGGCTTAAACCAATTAATTTTTTCACATAGTCCAGAGGTAAAATAGGCTTCTGAATTGTTTGATTCAGCAGTCAAAGTGTGCCATGAAAGAACCAAGTCCTTTTCAGGTCTCTGCTCTGCAGTTCGCAGAGTCATCTTCAACAGCCAGGCAATATGCTCCCTTGGTTCACTTACAACAGGAGGGAGATTGATTTATCTTTCCCAGAAATCACAAACTGGCCCCTCTCTGTATGTCATTGGGCTCAGGCTGGTTTGGGACCTGCTTATTCCTAAATCAATCATTGATAAAGGAAATTAAATATTTTAATTGGCTTAGACTGGTGGACTAAAA
>NW_012115289.1:4945159-4946480 GCF_000951035.1 Colobus angolensis palliatus | reverse complement strand
AAAAAAAAAAAAAAATTAGCAGGCGCCTCTATTCCCAGCTATCTGAGAGACTGAGGCAGGAAGATCACTTAAGCCCAGGAGTTTGAGGCTGCAGTGAGCTTTGATTGTGCTACTGCACTCCAGCCTGGGTGACAGAGTAAGACCTTGGCAGCAAAAACAACCAAAAACAAACGAACAAAAAAACACACTTTGGTTATAATGGAGGTCACAGTTAAACGGAGTTCAGAAATAGTGTTTGTTGCCAAGTATTTCTGGTTCATCCAGAACCAAGAATTTTTTATTGAAAATTAACTATATCTGGTAATCTTACTAGAGGCCATGTAATTTCTGAAAGCAAATACTGAGCGAATATTTTTGTTTTTCTTTCTTAATCTAGTTTCTTTTTCTTGGCTTTTTCTACCTAAAGGTTACCAAAGACTAAGTTTGAAATTATCTTACATATTAGATACCTCCAATCTTGTCATGGAATTAGATTTAATCTCTTTAAGGTCTTTCTTCAGAAATTGATTGCAAGCAGTTTGGGATGCCACTTAAGGATTTGCTTAAACCACTTCCTCCAAACCCCACAAAAAAATCACAAACCCAAGCACAATCCAGCTGAGAATCACAAACATCTCATTGCTCTTTGCAGCAGCATGAATTGTGAAATTTTAGTTAATCCAAGAATTTTTAAACATTGTTGTTTTAAACCTTCTACTAGATTTTCTTCTTATGCCAAAATAACCACATATGGTTCCAATCTTTCAGGATAAGGACAATTTGGGGTGATTCTAATAGAATAGCAACATTTAAAAAGTTCAAATATAGTAGAATTGTTTTGTTTTGTTTATACGGTAGAGATAAATTCATGAGTTAGAGAGATCTAGCAGTCTTCTGTTCTAAACTTACATTCATTGTAGGAACCTCCTCAACATCCCTAAGAGAGATGGTTCTTTAAACTGAATTATTAATTCCAGTAACAGAGAGGCTGTAGCCTGACAGGGAGGGATGGTATCGGTTTTATTGTTAAACCGCTTTAGCTAGTTTTCTTACAGTGAGTTACACAGTGTCTCCCAGTACAGTTTGTGTTAGATGACTGTAGACTATGCTATAGACTGTACTGTACCCTCCTCAAATTGATTTGTTGAAGCCCTAACTCCCAATGTGACTGCATTTGGCGATAGGCCTTTTAGGAGGTAATTAAGGTTAAATGAGTTCATAAGAATGGGATCTTGGCCAGGCATGGTGACTCATGCCTGTAATCCCAGCACTTTGGGAGGCCGAGGTGGGTGAATCATGAGGCCAGGAGTTCAAGATCAGCCTGACCAACATGGTGAAATCC
>NW_012115289.1:4939556-4944064 GCF_000951035.1 Colobus angolensis palliatus | reverse complement strand
ATTTTTCTTTATTTGATACGATTTCCAGATTGTTGTTCCAACTTGCTGCCCACTTTGAGATCACATAAGTTTGTGTCTACCTCATCCAAATGATGGTGTCTAGAACTGAACATAATATTTGAAGTGAACTCTGATCAATGCAGAATATATTAAAACATTACTTTCTACGAGCTGAATTACATATCTTCTTGTGGGCCACATATAATATAGTGTTGGTTTTGCTTTTTCAGGAAACACGTTATATGCGGGTTAAACTTATTGTCACATAAAATATGCATATTTTTAAGATGAGCTTTTTTTCTGGGCTTTATAATCCAGTAGGCTCTTGGATTACCATGTATGAAACATACAAAAAAGTGCAAACGTTTAGAGAGAACCGATATTATTTCACCATGCAGATGTGAACTCCAAAAAAAGAAAGAAGAAACAACAAAAACCAAAAAAGAAACAAAAACAAAAACAAAAGAGATGTTAACTCCAAGAGCTAGTTGGTTTAATGGTAAAATGAATTCTGTATTTGAAACCTGGACTAATACATGTAACTTCCTACTCAAAAATTGATGCTGTGTAAAAAACGTTAGACTGAGTATTAGAAGAGATGAATTTAAATCCCAGCTTTATAAGTGATGAGCTAAGTGGCTCTTGGGAAGTCACCTACTCTAAGCCTGAGTCTCCTTATCTCATTGTAGCATACCTCTCCTAATATACAGGAAAACACACACACACAAACACATGCCACCAGTTACCATCTACTCTCACGACTATTTTGCCAAATAAAAACGTTTTAACACCCAAAAAAAGGAAGAACAACAGAATTTCAGGATGACAATTGGCAAATATACATGCACATTTCCTTTAAGGCCTGGTGAAAACTGTCACTTACTAAAGGACCTTTTGGAAACTACTGAACTAGATCAGTTCTAAGGTCTTATCCAGACCCTCAAGTTGGGTGTGGGGCTTCTGAACACTGGATAGCAGTGAGATGATACATTTGAGGGTGTAAAGTTATTCATTAATCCATTCATGTGTTAAATCAACAAATATTTATTGAATACCCACTATGTGCCATATATTTAAAAGCTGGGATATATCAATGAACAAAACATACAAAAATGCCTGTCCTTGTGCTACTTACATACTGGAGGGAAGAGACAGAAAACAAGTAATAAACATAAAACAGAAGGCAATTATAGGCCAGGAGCAGTGGCTCACGCCTGTAATCCCAGCACTTTGGGAGGTCGAGGCAGGCAGATCATGAGATTAAGAGATTGAGACCATCCTGGGCAATATGGTGAAACCCCATCTCTACTAAAAATATAAAAATTAGCTTGGCATGGTGGCATGCGCCTGTAGTCCTAGCTACTTGGGAGGCTCAGGCAGGAGAATCGCTTGAACCTGGGAGGCGGAGGTTGCAGTGAGCCGAGATTGCACCACTGCACTCCAGCCTGGTGACAGAGCAAGACTCAGTCTCAAAAAAAAAAAAACCACCAACGATAAAAGGCAGTTATATACAGTGTACTACTTTGGAAGACGCTGACTGCTACGGAAAACGAGAGAAAGCAGAGCAGGAAGGGTAGGCAGGGAGTTTGGGGACATTTTTCTGGTCACAGCACAGCAAAGAGCACTGGATCTCATTAACATGATAGTCATTGGCTTCTACTTATTGCCTCAAAGCTAGCCATGAGTAAATTGATTAATTTAGAAATTTATTACTTATTTCACGTATTTAATATCTCTAATGCAGGGTTGTTGTAGATCATAGTAATTAATTCAGCTTGGGAAATTGTCACTGAGTTATTTATTTAGAATAACAGCTTGTGATTTTATTTATTAGGGGTATATCTGATTTTGAAAATGCCTTAATTCAATCTATTGATTAATCATTTATCATTTAGTCAATAAATATTTATGGACTGCTTGTTATGCAGAAGGCTGAATTATATGTGCATGTATTAAAGTTATAACTATAGAATTATTAACTCTAGAATTCCTGAGTGTTTATGAAGGTGGAATTAGGTGCTGTGAAGTATTACAAAGTTAAAAACGGCAGTATTTTTAACCCAGAGAATATAGCTGTATTTGTTTGTTACTTTGCTTTACGATTATCTAAGAACATGTTAGCTGATCTCACAATACTTGTCTGGTAGATAGGGTAGCATATTTTCCTTATTGTATATGTAGGGAGACTTGAGATTCCAGGAAGTTAGATGCCTTATCCTTAGTCACTCAGGGAGGGTAGTGTCAATATTGCAACGAAGACCTAGGGTTTCAGGGGTTGTTGTTTAGCAACATCTGATCTTGAGCCAGTTGGGATAAGAGGATACACACCTTTGGTTCCTGATCTCTCTGGGAGATGAGGGTCCTTTAATATGCCGACCCAGAGCTCCCCTTCCACAGCACCCACCTCTTTCTGGGTTCTACATCTCTGATGCCAAAAGGCCTCAGATTTTGAAAATTCTCTGGTGCTTCAGGTCTTCTGTCTCAACCAATGGGGTTCGGGCCTCCCTCTGGTCTAGGTGTCAGCAAGTACAGAAGGAAGGTGGAGGGGTAAGAAAGGGGGCAGAGGAAAAGGCCAAATGAGGGAAGCTACCATGTTCATTTCAGCTCTTTCATCTTCCTGCAGCTCGCAGCTTACTACATATTCTTCTCCTGTCCAATTATAGAAAAAAGGGAAAGGATCATCATAAAGGGATTCTAGAAATGTGAATCCCTGACCATTAGCTTTTGGGAATGACATGTCCAGCCTTAACTTTTGGACATTTTTAGCTGGCGATTTTCAACCTGGTTACAAAATGAGCAGAAGGAATATTACCCTCTAAAGGAGATTTTTCTTTTTTTGAGTCGAAGTCTCACTCTGTCACCCACGCTGGAGTGCAGTGGTGCGATCTTGGCTCACTGCAACATCTGCCTCCTGGGTTCAAGCAATTTGAAGGAGATGTATTAAAAATACCTGAAGGGGGCCAGACATGGTGGCTCACGCCTGTAATCCCAGCACTTTGGGAGGCCAAGACGAGCGAGTCACTTTAGGTCAGGAGTTCAAGACCAGTCTGGCCAACATGGCGAAACCCCATCTCTACTAAAAATGCAAAACTTCACCGGGTGTAGTAGCACATGCCTGTAATCCCAGCTACTTGGGAGCCTGAGGCAGGAGAATCGCTTGAACCCAGAGGCGGAGGTTGTAGTGAGCTGAGATCATGCCACTGCACTCCGCCCTGGGTGACAGGGTGACACAAGAGTCCATCTCAAAAAAATTAAAAAAATTAAAACAAAATAAAAATAACTGAAGGGAGGTTGTCAAAATATTAATCTCCCCCCTCTCCCAGGATCTCATTCTAGCAAAAATTCTCAGCCTTGGCTACACATTAAAATCACCTGGAGAATATTCACAAAATGCCCAGGTATAGAGCCCACCTCTAAGAGACATCCTGAGTTCATTGTTCTGGGATATAATCCTGCTGATATTGTATTAAAGCTCCAGGTACTTTTAAGGTGCAGCCAGGATCACTGCCCTGGCGATCCTGAATTATTGACAGGAGTGTGTCCTAATCCCAGTGTGCTGCCCCCAGGTGTGTTGGAGTGTGGAGAAAAAAACTCGAGAACCATTCATCCAGTGTTCCTCAAAGGGTGGTCTGCAGAACAGCAGCATCAGCATCGCCTGGGAACTTACTAGAAATGCAAATTATTGAGCCTAACTCCAGACCTACTAACTCAGAAGGTCTCTCTGAGTCACTCTCCAGGTGTGACCTAGCAATCTAGGGTTTCAGGAGCCCTCAGGTGATTCTGATGCATGTTGAATTTGAGAACCACTGTCCTAATCTAACCTGTAGTATTCTGAACTGATAATCTGAATATAATTGAGTTAGATACTTTCTTTTCTGATAAAAAGAACATTATATCTATAAGCAGGTGCAGGGAGCTTTGTTTAGCTAAAGAAATTAAAGTGCTACAATAGGAATGTCAGACATTAACTAGAAAGGAATCTGGGAATAGGGGCAGAGGTTGTATATGATTTTCTTTCTGAGGTACAGGATCCTTCCCAGAAAAATCACACCGTGTGGTCAGCCATCTTCTCTCCTTGAGCTAAAGCTCTTTTTGTGTTGACTATGAGTTTATATTTTAACCTACTCCAGGCAAACTCTTCCCCATAATCAAATAAAGTTTTCAAAGACAGTGAAGATTAGCAAACAAAGCCTTGCATTAGACAGAAGGGCTGGGAAACACTAAAAGCAAACTTAAGCCAAAATAATCTCCCTGGTAATCCAGCAGGTTCACCACAAGGATAACAAAATAACTCCAGTGACGTCATGGCATGATGTCTGATGACTCTGGGTCACCAGAGTAGGGGCAGAAGAGTGGGTTTCTCTGATCCACTGATCCATTTGGTCCTTCAGTGACTCCTTTGGCTCTGATAGAATCTTTTTTTTTTTTTTTTTTCTGAGAGAGGGTCTGGCTCTGTCACCCAGACTGGAATGCAGTGGCGCAATCTCGGCTCACTGCAACCTCTGCCT
>NW_012115289.1:4931015-4938646 GCF_000951035.1 Colobus angolensis palliatus | reverse complement strand
ATCATGCTACTGCACTCCAGCCTGGGCGACAGAGAGGGACTCCGTCTCAAAAAAAATAATAAATAAAAAAGAAAAAAAAGAAACTGGCATCATGTTAATTTGCCTGAAACAAATCCAAGGAGTTAGATTGCTTCAGAGCTCACCTGAAAGAAATAGCTCATACATTCTCTAGGAGTAAATCACTCTTACTAGGCCTGAAGATATGCTTCAAGTCAGAATGTAATAGTAATGATTCACTCTGGGATTTCATTTTAAGCCACAGGAACTAAAAAAAAGCAAGTACAGTTCCCAAGGCGAAACACAACCTGTAATCTTAATCCATTTAACTTCCTCAAATTACTGTATTACTCAAAACAGCTGATTTCTTCATGGAGCATAGATGAGTTTCCTCTGTGGCAAATGTCACCGTCTGACCCAGTGATATGTCTAGGCCCTCCTCATCACCTGTGAGCTCTCCTTCAAGGAAAGGCCATTGAGCAACCCCAATTGGTCTAGTTAAGAGCATGTGCTTTGGAATCAGATTATCTGTGTTGGAATCTACCAGTATGGCTTGGCAGGAGCATATTTTTGAATGTATCTCTTAACCTTCCTAAACTACAATTCCTTCAACTGGAAAATGGAGAAACAATAATACTGACATCATAGTATTAGCAGTTGCACAGCATCTGGTATAAAGGTGGTCAGGTATAAAAGTGATCAATAAATATTAGCTCTTATTTAAGGAGGCAATAGTATAATGGTTAAGAGGAGGATTTCAAGGTCAAATTGTCTAGTTTGAATCCCAATTCTGCCACTTACTTTGTAAAAGTTACCTAATCACTTGGGGCCAAGGTTGAGGACAGGTGCCTAGGAAACACTGGGAAGTGCTCCAGAGAATAAATGAGAGGCTCCAATTTTTATTTTTATTTATTTATTTATTTATTGAGACGGAGTTTCACTCTTTTGCCCAGGCTGGAATGCAATGGTGCGATCTCAGCTCACTGCAACCTCCACCTCCCAGGTTCAAGTGATTCTCCTGCCTCAGCCTCCCGAGTAGCTGGGATGACAAGCGCCTGCCACCACGCCCAACTAATTTTTGTATTTTTAGTAGAGATGGGGTTTCACCATTGGCCAGGCTGGTCTCGAACTCCTGTTCTCAGGTGATCCGCCCACCTTGGTCTCCCAAAGTGCTGGGATTACAGGCGTGAGCCACCGCGCCTGGCAGAGGCTCCAGTTTTTAAAGAAAAAAGGACAACTCAGGAAAAGGGATTGAATGCAAAAGTTGTTCATCAGGAATTCTCATTAGTTTACAGAAATAACACTGATTAGTGATTGACTAGACATTGCTGAACTGTAGGCTATGAGTTATGGTGTCCAGTGTGTGGCATTTTTTGGCTCCTTTGTGTCAGTCTAGAGCTCATATAGCAAGTGGCTTCAAGAAGTGATGCTTTAGCTTAAGGGAAGAGTGATACTCCTGTCACATTTCAAATGCCTCTCTGGGCGTGATAATTTAAAGGGGCTTGCATGCTTCAGATGCAAATTTCTTTTTTCTTTCTCATAGGACACTAGGAAAGAGTACAAATGAGGCCCACCTATCGTATTTTAAGTACTTAGAAGTTGTACATCAAGCTAAATAACTGTTAAATAAAATGTTTTCTGTTCTCCTATCTTGACAAATACACCTTCATAGCAAACTAGGTTCAGGTTCAAATGTAGAATTTTTAGAGTTCCACACCAGAGGTTGGTGGAACAGAGGGAGCCAGCCCCTGGACGCTGGGTCCTGGCCTCCAGCTACTTCTCTTGCCCAGCTTCTTCCTGCACTTCCCTGGAGATTTCCAGATAGCACACTGTTACCACAGGTATGTGTATGGGACTGGGGCTGGGGAGCCCTGGATACTAGGGCTGGGTGCCTAGTGCCTGGAAGTTGGTGTGGGCTCTTTGGGCAAAAAAATTCTAGAGTTAGCTGGGCGTGGTGGCTCACAATGGTAATCCCAGCACTTTGGGAGGCAAAGGCCTCCCAAAGGTCAAGAGTTCGAGACCATCCTGGACAATATGGTAAAACCCCATCTCTACTAAAAATATAAAAATTAGCTGGGTGTGGTGGCACGCACCTGTAGTCCCAGCTACTCGGGAGGCTGAGGCAGGAGAATTACTTGAACCCGGGAGGCAGAGGTTGCAGTGAGCTGAGATTATGCCACTGCACTCTGCACTCCAGCCTGGTGACAGAACAAGACTCCGTCTAAAAAAAAAAAAAAATTCCAGAGTCCAGGAATGCATTCTGAAGAGGAGCATTATGGACTAAATGTTTGTGTCCCCCCAAATTCCTGTGTTGAAGCCCTAATCCCCAGTGTGGCTGTATTTGGAGATGGGGCCTCTAAGAAAGTAATTAAGATTGAATGAGATTAGGTTTAGTGTCCTTATAAGAAGAGACATCGCCGGGCGCGGCGGCTCAAGCCTGTAATCCCAGCACTTTGGGAGGCAAAGGCCTCCCAAAGGTCAAGAGTTCGAGACCATCCTGGACAATATGGTAAAACCCCATCTCTACTAAAAATATAAAAATTAGCTGGGTGTGGTGGCACGCACCTGTAGTCCCAGCTACTCGGGAGGCTGAGGCAGGAGAATGGCGTGAACCCGGGAGGCGGAGCTTGCAGTGAGCTGAGATCTGGCCACAGCACTCCAGCCTGGGTGACAGAGTGAGACTCCATCTCAAAAAAAAAAAAAAAAAAAAAGAAGAGGAGACATCAGAGAGCAGTCTCTGTGCACAGGCACTGAAGAAAGGCATGTGAGCACAGTGAGAAGGGGTCACCTGTAAGCCAGGAGGAGGGTCATCACCAGAAACAGACTATGCTGGCACCCTGCTCTTGGACTTTGCAGCCTCCAGAACTGTGAGGAATACACTTCTGTTGTTTCAGCCACCCAGGCTGTGGTACTTTGTTATGGCAGCCTGAGCTGACAGTGAGTGTGGGGCTGGCTCCTGGGGGATACACCCCTGCAGACCTCTTGGTCCATGAGGAAGAAAGGCAGCAAGAGAAAAGCTAGAGTCTCCTCCAAAGAGCAGGCCTTGGTTTAGCTGTAAGGACAGAACTACTCTTCAAAGGTGCTCAGGGAGAAGTGGAGAAATGTTGAATTTCATGTATACTTGGCTGAGGCAGAGAGACTCAATGTGGAAATTTAGGCCAAGAACTAAGTGGACCTGACAGTTATGGTCACAGGCTGTTTGGCTAGAAATTATCTTAGAGGTCATCTAGCCCTCATACAGTTAGAGAACTGAGCTCCAGGGACTTTCCAAAGGCTGAACAGAAACTTGTTGAGATCATGGCTCTGTAAAATCTCAGGCACATACCTTTGTATATGTTAGGTTATAAAAGTTTCCCAATTTCTGGATTAACTTTCAGAGGCCTGCTGAATTTGCTAGGAGGAGAACTTTAAAAAATGCATTAAGAATTTTTGCCTCACTGCAGGCCAGAGCAACTTGTATTTGCCTAACCTGGAGCTGATGAAACAAAGCATCTGGTTAAAAAATTATACATAGGGCCAGGTGCAGTGGCTCACGCCACCTCGGGAGGCTGAGGCAGGTGGATCACAAGGTCAGGAGTTCGAGACTAGCCTGGCCAACATGGGAAACCCCATCTCTACTACAAATACAAAAAATTAGCCGGGCGTTTTACAGGTGGCAGGGGCCTATAATCCTAGCTACTTGGGAGACTGAGGCAGGAGAATTGCTTGAACCCAGGAGATGGAGGTTGCAGTGAGCCAAGGCTGCGCCATTGCACTCCAGTCTGGGCAACAGAGCGAGACTCTGTCCCAAAAAAAAAAAACATTATACATAGCCACTGGTATAATTATTTGTATTTCTTTTAACACTTATTAACTAAAGAAAAAGTGCATAATAATATTTTGGGGAGTGACGCTTTGGATATCCACAGGCTGTTATTCAACCCAATCAGACAACATATGACTAACAGAACAAATATGACCTTATGAGGTTCAAATGCAATATCTGTTTATGTTAAAAATCTATTCAAGGCCGGGCGCGGTGGCTCAAGCCTGTAATCCCAGCACTTTGGGAGGCCGAGACGGGTGGATCACAAGGTCAGGAGATCGAGACCATCCTGGCTAATACAGTGAAACCCCGTCTCTACTAAAAAATACAAAAAACTAGCCCGGCGCGGTGGCGGGCGCCTGTAGTTCCTGCTACTTTTGAGGCTGAGGCAGGAGAATGGCGTGAACCCGGGAGGCGGAGCTTGCAGTGAGCCGAGATCACGCCACTGCACTCCAGCCTGGGCGACGGAGTGAGACTCCATCTCAAAAAAAGAAAAAAAGAAAAAATGCTCAACACCACTTACTAATTATCAGGAAAATGCAAATCAAAACCACACTGAGATATTGTCTTCCCCCAGTTAGAATGGGCATTATTAAAAAGACAAAAAAACAAAAACAAAACACAGATGTTGGCAAGGATGAGGAGAAAAGAAAACTCATCTCCACTGCTGGTGAGAATGTAAATTAGTACAACCACTATGGAAAACAATGCAGAGATTTCTCAAAGAACTAAAAGTAGAACTACCATAGCATCCAGCAATGCCACTACCGGGTATTTATTCGAAGGAAAAGAAATCAGTATATTAAAAAGATACCTGTACTTCTTTATCAAAGCACTATTCATAATAGCAAAGATATGGCGTCAACCTAAGTGTCCATCAGTAAATGAATGGATAAAGAAAATATAGCATATATATATACAATGGAATACTATTCGGCCATAAAAAGAATGAAATAATGTCATTTGCAGCAACATGGGTGGAACTGGAAGTCATTATGTGAAGTGAAATAAACCTGGCACAGAAAGATAAATACTGCATTTTCTCACTCATATATGGGAACTAAAAAAGTTAATCTCATGGAGGTAGAGTAGAATGATAGGTACCAGAGGCTGGGAAGAGTGTGTGGGTGGGTGGTGAGGATTAAGAGAGGTTGGTTAATGGTGAAAACATACAGTTAGATAGAAGGGATAAGTTCTAATGTTCAAGAGCCGAGTAGTGTAGCTATAGTTAGCAACCATGTATTGCATATTTCAAAACAGCTTGAAGAGAGGACTTGAAATGTTCCCAACATACTGAAATGATAAAGACTCAAAGTGATGAATACCCTAAATATCCTGACCTGATCACTACACATTCTATGCATGTAACAAAATATCACATGTACCCCATAATTATGTATCAAAAAATGATCAGAGTATAAACATACCTTACTCAGACTTTGCCTATGCTTATCCAATGAAATTATTTTTAAGACAGAAAGCAGGCTAGGCATGGTGGCTCACGCTTGTAATCCCAACACTTTGGGAGGCTGAGGAGGGTGGATCACCTGAGGTCAGGAGTTCAAGATCAGCCTGGTCAAGATGGTGAAACCCCATCTCTACTAAAAATACAAAAAAATTAGCTGGGCATGGTGGTGGGCACCTGTAATCCCAGCTACTTGGGAGGCTGAGGCAAGAGAATTGCTTGAACTCAGGAGGTGGGGGTTACAGTGAGCCAAGATCACGCCATTGCACTCCAGCCTGGGTGACAGAGTGAGACTCTGTCTTAAAAAAAAAGACAGAAAGCAGATATATTTTATCTTTTCCCAGTAGAGCTCCAAGTTTGTGGATGTTTTCTGCTTACAGCTTGGACAGTCCAGGTAGTTTCCAAACCTCTCTCTTCTATTTCCAGAACAGAGCTGTGGCCTTTTTCCTTCACAGTAGCTCTGCCTTGGACAGAAATGATCAAGGGCCACTGCCACTGCTCTTAGGTTTGAGTAGATAAGATTTGGGGGATATCTCTAACTGGTGTTCCGTTTATCTCCCCAAAGGAGTAAAAGTGGCTCAAAATAATGTTCCAAATAATTTTCTCAAAACAATATAAGGTTCATTGGCTTTTTCTCATTATAAAAAAAATTTTTGTTTTGTTTTGTTTTTGTTTTATGAGATGGAGTCTCACTCTGTGGCCAGGCTGGAGTGCAGTGGTGCCATCTCAGCTCACTGCAACCTCTATCTCCCAGGTTCAAGCAATTCTCCTGCCTCAGCCTCCTGAGTAGCTGAGACTACAGGTGGGCACCACCACACCCAGTTAATTTTTGTATTTTTAGTAGAGACAGGGGTTCACCATGTTGGCCAGGCCGGTCTCGAACTCCTGATCTCAAGTGATCCGCCCAACCTTGGCTTCCCAAAGTGCTGGGATTACAGGCGTGAGCCACTGTGCACACCCTTGTTTTGTTTTTGAGACAGGGTCTTGCTCTGTGGGCCAAGCTGGAGTACAGTGGCGCTATCATAGCTTACTCCAACCTTGACTTCCCAGGGTAAAGTGATCCTCCTGCTTCAGCCTTCCCAGTAGCTGGGACTACAGGCATGCACCACCACACCTGGCTAATTTTAAAATTTTTAGTAGACAGGGGGTTTCCGCTATGTTGTCCGGGCTGATCTTGAGCTACTGAGCTAAAGTGATCCTCCCACCTTGGCCTCCCAAAATGTTGGGATTACAGGCATGAGGCACCATGCTGTCCAATAAATATTCTTAACAAGATTCTCTATTTCTATCTCTAATATCCTTAGGATTGATTCTTAGAAGTGGAGTTATCATGAAAGAGCCTTAATACTTCAAGTCATATTGCTTTTTGAAGAGGCATTATCATTAATTCCAGCACCAGCAGCAGTGTAGAATATTGCCTGTTTCTTTTTTTTTGAGACAGAGTCTCGCTCTATCGCTGGGGCTGGAGTGCAGTGGCTGGATCTCAGCTCACTGCAAGCTCCGCCTCCCGGGTTCCTGCCATTCTCCTGCCTGAGCCTCCTGAGTAGGTGGGACTACAGGCTCCCGCCACCTCGCCCCACTAGATTTTTGTATTTTTTTTAGTAGAGACAGGGTTTCACCGTGTTAGCCAGGATGGTCTCGATCTCCTGACCTCGTGATCCGCCCGTCTCGGCCTCCCAAAGTGCTGGGATTACAGGCTTGAGCCACCGCGCCCGGCCCGATTACTGCCTGTTTCACTACATCCTCCTGGATGGACTCTTGCCTATTAGTGTAGCACTGGGATCTGGCTTCTGAATCAGCTTGTCTAAAATTGAATCCCAACTCGACCATTTGCTAGCTGTGTGGATTGGGAAAAGTTGCTTAGCTGCTCTATACCTTGGTTTATCTTTGTTTAAATAAGCATAGTAATACTGCCTACTTCATAGAGTTACTATGAAGTTTAAAATAATATATTACAGGTACTCAATAAAGGCTAGTCTATTACATTAATAAAATTCTCTTCCAATTTGACATGTGAAAAAACTGTACTTCATTGTTGCCTTAAATTGCATTCTCCGATTACAACTGATTATAAACTTTAAAAATGTTTATTGGCTAATCTGTGTGTGTGCATGTGTGTGAATTGACTATTCATTTCTATTGATTCCTCCTAATTGTGGTTGGTGTTTTCTTTTTATAGATTTGTTGGAGCTCTTTATATATTGACATTAATCTCATGCATGTCATATACACAAATAGTTTTCATAGTATTTAATTTGCTTCTAATCTTTATGATTTTGGGGGTTATGTAAATGCTTAAATTTCTATGTGGTGAAAAGTGAAATCAAATATGATAATGTTTTCTTTGATTTTTTTTTTTTTTTT
>NW_012115289.1:4926226-4928830 GCF_000951035.1 Colobus angolensis palliatus | reverse complement strand
CTCCACCTCCCAGGTTCCAGCGATTCTCCTGCCTCAGCCTCCCGAGTAGCTGGGATTACAGGCATGAGCCACCATGGCCGGCTAATTTTGTAGTAGAGATGGGGTTTCTCTATGCTGGTCAGGCTGGTCTCGAACTCCCAACCTTAGGTGATCCACCCAACTTGGCCTCCCAAAGTGCTGGGATTACAGGCGTGAGCCACCGCGCCCGACCTTAAATTAGATTTGACTTAAACCTACATATTAATTTTGTTTTAGGAACATGGAGTATTTCTTCATTTACTACAGTTTTATTTTGTAAAGTTTTGCAAGTTTGCTTTTGTTTTTGTGGTTGTTTTCACACAGGCATACTCATTTCTCGCTAGGATTATTTCTGTAGTTTGAAATATTTTTGTATTGTATTTGGGCTTATTACTCCTATTAGGTTGTTTAACTTACTGATGATACCAAAATGGAACATTTATAGATTTCTGGATATTTTATATTTGATGACACTGAAGAACTTTCTTAGGAATTCTGAAAGGCTTGTAGTTGAGCCATGCTGGGTTTTCTAAGTGCATAATCCAATAATCTGGAAATAACATTAATCTTTCCCAAATCATGTCTCTTATTTCTGTTTCATGAATATTTTCAGTTGCTGAAAATGTGTGAAAAGTGCACTGTCGAAAGTAATCTCTTTCCTGCTCTGTTCACTCCTACAACAAATACAGTGAACTGAGGATGAGATTGGGGGAGGGGAAGAAGGAGAGGAGCAGGGCTGGTGCTTCTCTGGAAAGGGCAGAAGATGCCTTTGGGCTGTAGGCAGAAGTTTCTGCAGATCTAAGTGCTGGCCAGGGGCTTCCCAAGGCAGCTGTGGTCTGAGTTCCTGATTTGCTGTATCAGTGATCTGCCACCTTCCTTCCCCTTGTTTTCTTGCCTTCTGCCTCAGCCTTGCTCCTTTCTCCCCATCCTCCCTCCGCAGCTCTGCTCCTCTCTGTCTCCTTCTTCAGTAGGGATATGGTAGTGGCCACAGCCTCTGCATTGAGGAGAGAACTTGCCAACATGCTTTTTGCTCCAGGAGGAGCTCATTCATCTGTGGCCAAGATCAGACCTTGGCTCGGTGGCATGGGCTGCTTAGTGCACCTACCCTGATGTAATTCCTCCCTCTGTCCGTCTTCCCTGCTCCCACCTTCCTTTGAACCATCATCAACTCTCACCTTGACTCCTGCAATAGTTTTCTAAATGGCTCTCCTCCAATTCATTCTTTTCACAGGGAAATATTTTAAAAAGATAAATTAGAATGCACTCCCTTATTGAAGACCTTTCAGTGACTTCCTATAGCACTTAGAATAAACATGAACTCCTTAATGTGGCGCCGTGTGATTTGTCTCTTCCAATCTCTCATAGCATCTTGTACCACCTCTCCTCTTGTTCTCTGGAACACCACTCTGTTTTCTTTTCTGTCCCTGGAACACACCTAGAGCCTTTGGACTTGCTACTCCCCCTGCCTGGAACATCTTCTCCTAGCCCTTGGTGTGTGTTTGCCTCCTCATTATTCAGGCCTCATATGCAATATCCATATTCCCACACTCTCTGCTCTCAGAGCACCCTGTTTGTGTTCTTCATGGCATTTACCATAATCTGTAATGATCTTGTTTATCTGTTCACTTATTTGTGTCTTTGCCACCTGGAATGTAAACTCTATGACAGCAGATAATTTTGTCTTGTTTACTTCTGGTTTCCTGAAATCGAGAACTGTGGCACATAGAAAACACTAGAAAAATACCATTTTTGCATGGGTTCCCTCTATAAAATAGTCTGTTATCAGGGGTTGCATGCATTTTGGGAAGTGAATCATGCAAGAGGAATGAGGTTAGGGAAGTAAAACAGTGAAGGAGGGGAGGCCGATACTGATGGCTGTTGTAAGTGGTCACTGCAGTGGATCACTCAAAACTGGACTGCGATGATGGGCATCTTCTGTGAAGCCATGTTTCTCAGAACTGTGCATTTCAGGGACAGTAGAAGGCGTATCTACCCACCAGATTCTGTTTCAGCTTTGGGTCAAGGGCTTATGTTTCTATGGATGCATGTAGGACCAGCGACATGATTTGCAAGGCCCAGTGCAAAATAAAATTACAGGTCATTGTTCAAAAAGTATTCATAATTTCAAGATAGAGATAGTAGGGCCCTAAACCAAGAATGAGGCCAATCTGAGCACAGGGTCCTGTGCCACCACACAGGCCTCGTGCCCTTGCCCTCATGCCCTGGGTCAGGCAGGTTCCTGCAGCATCCCACTGATGTCAGAGTGTCAGAGAAGCCCCAGAGCATGAGAGCTGATGTGATGAGGCATGGCTGAAGTCAGGTGCTGTCACATTACACCTGTAGGAAGCAGGTTGAACAGCAGTGGTTGGAGCAAAAGGTGAACTGAGAGGATGTCAGGCCGTGTCACTTGAGGTATCAAGATATCCAAAACAATAAATGAGTTTGCTACGGCTCACTGTCATTTGCCTAAAATTCCAGAAGACTTAAATGGTAATTTTGAGAGTAATCATTCTTGTAGTTTTGATGATGCTAATGGTGGAACTCTTGTGCTTTCCCATTGAGTATGATCATGATATTGATTTAAAT
>NW_012115289.1:4923266-4924836 GCF_000951035.1 Colobus angolensis palliatus | reverse complement strand
AAAAAAAAAAAACTGCTAAGAAGATATTAAGGTGTTAGTTTGAACTTCTGAATTCTAATGGCTGGGGGAGGGTAGGACATGGTAAGGAAAAGTGTAAATATGAATCTAAGAGGCTCGTTTTGAGGAAGGACTGCCGGATTTGTACAAAGCAATCAGAAAAAGGATACTACTATGCTCTTTCAGTATCTTGTTCTTAAAAAACAAAAGTGATCATTCCTGGAACTCTGATAAGAAAGGTTCCATTAGGCAGGTCAGCGGAGGTTCAGCCAGGAAGGCTGTTTATTTACTTAACATTGCCATTGCCTGGACTGAAGGGAGATAATCACTTTTAGTTTCAAACTCGATCTAGTCTATAACACATGGAAAGGGATTTCGTGTGTTTTCTAGGAAGAAACAGATGTTACCCATAAAAAACAAAACAAAAACCCCAAACAATCTATATTGCTATTGCAAAATTTGAGTATGAGAATTCATGTCATATTCATACACGATAAACGCCATACGTTCTTTGTATAAAGAAAGGTAATAATGCATTTTCAAATAATTAGTTAAAATAATTTTGGTTGGTCAAAACTGTATTAGAAGGTGAATTCTCTGAGGCCAACTGGTGACTATCTGAGGCTCCCACATTTACAGATTTTATGTTATTTCAACAAATATCCATGGAGTGTGGGAAAGGCACTGTGCTAGGTGCCAGATATACACTGGAGGATGAAACAGACACAGCCCTCACAAAGCTTAGAGTCTGGTGGGGACAACATACATACAAAATAAACACTGTAATAGGTATTTCATTCATGCCTTAAACGAAAACAACAAAGGTCGGGGGTGGGGGAAAACTAATTCAGGGCAGGGCAGCCAGGAAAGCAGAGACCCTGGCTACTCTCCTCACTGCCAGTTAAACAGACTCATTCAGCTGTCCGCCAGGAATTTCTCAGTGTAACTTTCAGCGTAAAACAATTCATTTTTCAAGAGACAGAGTATCACTCGTTCTCCCAGGCTGGAGTGTAGTGGCATGATCATAGCTTACTGTAACCTCAAACTCCTGGGCTCAAGTGATCCTTCCACCTCAGCCTCCCAAGAAGCTAGAACTCCAGGCATATGCCACCACACCCGGCTAGTTTTTAAGATTTTTTTTGGAGAGACAGGGTCTTGCTGGTCTTGAACTCCTGGCCTCAAGTGACCCTCCCACCTTGGCCTCCCAAAGTGCTGGGATTACAGGAGTGAGCCACTTCACCTGGCCATAAAACAATTCTTTAAGTTTCTAAGGGATTTAAGTATCATTTCAGGGTTCTGTGGTCACAAGAGTTTTAAAATCTCCATCCTTGACATATGAGTCAAAAACTGTTCTCACTCATGGCACCCTGAACCACATAAAAATAACAATGTAAACCATACATCATTTGGGGGTTGCTGGTTCCCTCAGATTTAGATAAGGTTTCCTGAAACCTCCCTCATCCCATGCTCAGTAGAAGTCAAGGCCCATTCCAATACTTCTGCAAATTCCATAGGAGTGGCTCTGACTCTGAACTCTTTGCTTTTGCAAATGGGTTTAGATCATGGAACATGT
>NW_012115289.1:4912916-4915591 GCF_000951035.1 Colobus angolensis palliatus | reverse complement strand
AAGACAAGGTCTCGTTCTGCCACCAGGCTGGAGTGCAGTGGTATGATCCCATCTCACCGCAACCTCCGCCTCCTGGGTTCAAGTGATTCTCCTGCCTCAACCTCCTGAGTAGCTGAGAGTACAGGTGCGTGCCACCATGCCCAGCTAATGTTTGTATTTTTAGTAGCGACAGGGTTTCATCAAGTTGGCCAGGATGGTCTCGATCTCTTGACTTTGTGATCCACCCACCTTGCCTCCCAAAGTTCTGGGATTACAGGCATGAATCACCACACCTGGTCTACTTCTACGGATTTTTAATGTAATTTTCAGACTCATGCCAACTTCTCTTCCCCTCTCCACTTTATTCCTTCCTTCCTGCCCTTTCTCTCTTCTGATACGCTAATGTTTTTGTTATTTTTTTTCTGGCAGAGTGTATTCAATGACCCCTCATTGCCTTGTCTCCACAGGCTACTGATGTAACCGGGCAGCTTAACTTCAACATGCACCTTAAAACCTCTTTTTCCTTTCTCTTGGGTTTCAAGATATAACCTTGACATAAACTGCAGAAGCCCTTTCCCTTAGCCTTAAGATATCCATGTCCCTCCCCTTCTCACCATATATACTCCCTTCACATTTACCTAACTGTATGCTAGTATCTAATTATGTGCCTTCTTAGAAGTTCCAGGGGCTAATTTTGAGACCGGCAGACCAAACCTAAAGACCCAGCTGCAAAATTTGAGAGATTACTTCTAGGCAACTAGTCAACAACCCAACCATTGTTGAGATGATGCCAGCCCGCTCTTCAGGTAGACTGGGACCCAAGATAGCCACTAGAACAAGACATGCAGACATTGTACTCAGCACAATTCTTGCCTGCCTTCCATATCAAGTTTTCCCTTTTTTTTTTTTTGACATGGAGTCTCGCTCTGTTGTCCAGGCTGGAGTGCAATAGTGTGATCTTGGCTCACTGCAACCTCCGCTTCCTGGGTTCAAGTGACTCTCCTGCTTCAGCCTCCCAAGTAGCTGGGATTACAGGCACCCACCACCATGCCCAGCTAATTTTTTGTATTTTTAGTAGAGATGGGGTTTTACCATGTTGGTCAGGCTGGTCTCAAATTTGTGACCCCAGGTGATCCACCCGCCTAAGCCTCCCAAAGTGCTGGGATTACAGGCGTGAGCCACTGCACCCAGCAAAGTTTTCCCTTTTTAAGCCCTCGCCTTTCCCCCCAAAGTCAAAGTGATTACTTTGGAGGGCATCAGGCTGCTTCCCCATTACTAGATTTGGTTAATGAAGTCACTTTCTTTCTAACATACCTCACTCATGTTAACTGTACTCTGCAAATGACGAGCGACCAAACCTGCATTGAGTTACACTGAGACTCTCACTATCCATCTAAATTTCTTATTTATACAGGTAGGAGGTGGGAAATACTGGGTAGAAGAGGGTAGGGTGCATGGTGAGGGTTTCACCCTGAAGCATGGACCCATGGCCCTAAGTGAGCACACTCATTCCTGTTTTCCCATCTGAATGTTGCCTTTTCTAAAACCACCCTGGCCTGCCATGCCCCCAACCCTGTACCCATAAAAACCCCAGGCTCCACTGTCAGAGGAGCAGAATGGTGCAGCAGAGAAAGAGAGAAGTGTCTGAATGTTGAGAGGAAAAGAGGCAGCTGGACACCAGAGACTGGGTTGGAGGGGAGTTTGACTGGGGATGGTCAGAGAGGAGTTCCTCTGGGGACAGCCAAACTCCAAGGGAAGATTATCTTCCCACTTCATCCCCTTTCCAGCATCCTATCCCACTGAGAGCCACTTCCGTCACTCAGTAAAATTCTCCACATACACCACCTTTCAGTCCTGATTCTTCCTGGATACTGGACAAGAATTTGGGACGCACTGAGTGCAAGCATCCAAAACGGCTGTCACACTGACTCGTCACTGAGATGTTTAACCCTTAAGCCCTCTGTGGATGGCAAAAGCTAAGAAAGCATTGTTTATAATACATGCCTTTTGGGGCTCCAGAGGTCCTGGGCAACACCTAGATGCTGCTGTTGTCTGGTATGGGGCTTGTTCCTGCCAGTACCCAAAGACAGTCACCCCAGCTCCTGCACCCGCTCACCTGTGTCTCCCTCTCTCACAAAGGAGTTGAGCACAGAGGTAAACAAGCCATACCCCTGTAGAAAGGCCCGAGAAGGGGTCAAGGGAACTCTCCCATCTCATCATCAGAGAACAAAGGCAATTCTTCACTAGATAATTCATTTATAGGACATCACATTTGAAACCCTCTGAGGCCTATATGACATATGGCATATGTCTGTATTTCTCAAACTGATGTAAAATATATTCTTCGGACTGTGGGGCTTTATGCCTGGAAATTCCTGAAGCCACAAGCTAAAAACAACCTGTTTTTTAGCTCAGAACACTTCCCCCCAGGGCCGTGTCTGTGCTCTTTGCCTCCATTTAGGGAAATTGTTCCTTTGCACCCTACTGTTCTAATACACAACCTGAATCTTCTAAATATGATGGTTGCGTTTGCATATGTATATTACATTAATTCTTTTAATTAACTAAAACTGAAATATGGGCCCACAAATCCACTGCCTGTATAAAGAAATAAAAACAAGAAGTGGAGAGGAAAGGTTTTCTTGTGGTTGTAAGCTTTTCTTTTTTTCTTTTTGAGACGAAGTCTAGCTCTGTCA
>NW_012115289.1:4907795-4911766 GCF_000951035.1 Colobus angolensis palliatus | reverse complement strand
TGCCTGGCTAATTTTTGTATTTTTAGTAGAGACAGGGTTTCACCATATTGGCCAGGCTGGTCTCAAACTCCTGACCTCATGATCCACCCGCCTCAGCCTCCCAAAGTGTTGAGATTACAGGCGTGAGCCACCATGCCTGGCAGCCATCCATTTTCCCCCCCTGAACATTTTCCATTGGCAGTTGGTTGAATTCATGGATGCAGAACCCATGGATATGGAGTGCCAATTGTATGTTATTAAACAGAATGTCGGACTATGCTCTAGGTCTCCAGGGCTGTGCATTCCTACCTAGAGGCGCTTAGGTGAGAAAGTTGGAGGACTGCTGTCACTGTTTTAAGCTTAAGACAGGGTCAAATTCCTTTTTTCCTTCTTGTGTATTCCTTGAGGGGAGGAACTTTTGCTGGGAACCTGTGAAATGATGAGGTTTTTATGCACTTTCTAGTTGGATGCATTTTTGAGATGTGGGGCAACAGAAGCAGGAGCCTGCAAGAGAGCAGCAACATCTGACAAGTCTGCTGAGCCATCTGGCTTCAGGAGAATTTGCTTAGTTTGCTTCCTGGAAGTTGTGATAAAATTTATAAATAATTTATAACACAAGGACTTCAAGAGAGGCATATTGGAAAACTCAGTGCTATCTCAAACTGTCTGGAGCAAATTATAAGCCTCAGCTACCTCCCCCACTACAAAAAAAATTGCAAGTTTTGAATGGAAAGGAAACACTTGTAGCTCCATTTCCTCCCAGGCACAAGCAGCTCTAAAAAAAGAAGCAATGTGAACAGAAAGTCTCAGACAGAGTTGCAGCTATTGTTTGCAAAGTAAGGAGGAAGCAAAGCAATAGTATTAACAGAAATAGTTTGAAAATAGAGCCAGCAGGGAGAATTGCAAATTAGAAAGTATACATAACAGGGTAGAAACATCAGATAGGATTTACCTCAAGGAATGGAGAGATCTTTGTTTGTTTTGTTTGTTCCACAGTTGAAATTATCTTTATCTTCCAATCTAAACATTGCCTACTTTTTGTTTCTTTTCTTCTTATTTTATGTGGGAGTTTCTATTTGAATTTTAGTCGTGTTGTTTTGAGTGGATGATCAGCCACAGCAGGATATGCCTTTTTTTTTTTTTTTTAAGTGAGATTAAACACAAAGTTAGATGGTAATCAGTGAGGCTGGTTATATACATAAATATCTGCACATTATTTTAATGTTTTCCGTAGTTGCAAAATTTCACAAAGAGATCCATGATTCTATGAGGAGTCTATTATAAAATATGCTACCTACTCACTTTGAATCTTGTCTAAGTAAACCTCTTTTCTTTTCTGTAAAATAGGTGTTGAACTTTATGAAAAGAACCAAAATGATCTTCACTGGAGTTGGTCAGGATCATTAGCTTTATCACATAAAAGCATCTGGATTTTTTTGTTTATTTGTTTTTTATTTGGGGTTTGTCTTAGTCTGTTTTCTGTTGCTCATACCGGAATACATGAAGCTGGGTAGTTGATTTAAAAAAAGGAATTTATTTTTTACAATTATAAGAAATGAAGTTATTTCTTACAAGACTGGCAAGAAGGTCAAGCCTGAGGCTGACAAGTCCAAGGTCAAGAGGCTGAACCTGGGGAGGGCCTTCTTGCTGGTGGGGACTCTCTGCAGAGTCTTGAGGTGGTACAGGGGCTGAGCATGCTAGCTCGTCTTCTTCCTCTTCTTGTAAAGCCACCAGTCCCCTCTCATGAAAATTTGTTGATCCATTAGCCCATTAATCCAGTAATCCCTCTTGGCCCAATCACCTCTTAAAGGTCCCACCTCTCAATACTGACACATTGGGGATTAAATTACAACACGAGGCCAGGCGTGGTGGATCACACCTGTAATCCCAGCACTTTGGAAGGCCAAGTCGGGCGGATCTTGAGGTCAGTAGATTGAGACCATCCTGGCTAATCCGGTGAAACCCCATCTCTACTAAAAATACAAAAAATTAGCCGGGCGTGGTGGCACACATCTGTAGTCCCAGCTACTTGGGAGGCTGAGGCATGAAAATCGCTTGAACCCGAGAGGCAGAGGTGGTGGAGAGCTGAGATTGCACAATTCCACTCCAGCCTGGGCAACAAGAGTGAAACTGCGTCTCGAAAAAAAAAAAAAAATTACAACACGAGCTTTGGAGGGGATAAATATTCAAACTATAGCATGATTGATCTTAAAAATCAGTTGCTAAACATTATGTTTTGTTAAACATGGTCAGTTGTTCAACATGTTTTGTGCTAAATTCATAGATTGTATTTTGATCCCATCAGTGGAAATGACTTTCATATCAATGGATCAAGATTAATTTGATGAAGAGATAAAGTATAACTCATTTTAAAGAAAATTCTAAAGTCACTACATATGGTGTGGTGATTTCAGCTTGGCAAACACTAGAACAGAACCATTATGTAGCCAATGCTTTGTGGCCTGTCATATACTCAAATACATACCATATGTGTTGTGTCAGCATGCCAGATTACTTTTGTACCTCTAGTCTGTGGAAAATATTCAAATACTATGACAATGACCAGAGAAATAGTAATGATAAATCAATGAGTCCCAAGTGTCCAAAGTGTAACTTGATTGGATTAAAGAATAACTAGGTTGCCTAACATCACCCTGATATGGACAGGAGGCAGGGAAATACTAGGTAGAAAAGGATGGGGTCCCTGGCAAGGGCTCTACTCTCAAGCCTGGACTCACAGCCCTAAATGAGAGCATGCATTCCTGTTTTCTTGCCCAAATGTTACCTTTTCAAAACCACCCCGGCCCACCACACCTCCCATCCTGTACCCATAAAAACCCCAGGGTCACTGGTAGAGGAGCAGAGTGGAGTGGCAGAGAAGGAGAGAAGAGAAGAAGCAGCTGGACATTGGAGGAAAGCAGTTTACTTCAGAGGGATGGCTTGATGGGTGGGACTTTGGGGAAGAGGTCGGCTGAGGATGGCCAAACTCCAGGGGAAGGTTATCTTCCCACTCCATCCCCTTTCCAACTCCCTTTCTCGCTGAGAGCCACTTCCACTGCTCAGTAAAATCCTCCTTGTACACTACCCTTCAATCCATTTATGTGACCTGATTCTTCCTGGATGCCAGACAAGAACTTAGGTACTAAGAGGGCAGGGTGTAAAAGGCTGTCACTTTGACTCTCCACTAAGCTGGTTAATGCTTAAGCCGTTCACAGACGGCAAAGCTAAAGGAACACACTGTAACACACACCCTCTGGGGTTCCAGGGGTCACGGGCAATCCCTAGATGCTGCTGCAGGCTGGTAGGGTTTTCGTTCCTGTTAGTGCCCAAAGACACTCACTGTGGCTCCTGCACCCACCTACCTGTGTGCTCTGCCTCCAGCAAGGAGTTTGAGTGCTGCAGGCTGAGTAAGCAAGCCACCTCTTCGCAAGTCCTGTGAAAGAGTCAAGGGAATGACTGGAAAGAGTCCTGGAAACCACTAATCTGTTCTCCTTCACTATGGTTTTGCATTTTCCAGCGTGTCATATAAATGGAATACAGTATGGAAAATGAATTGTATTCCTTTGTATAATACACTGGAGAGTCATCCTTGTTGTAGCATGTTTGCTTTTTTTAATTGCTGAGTACTATTCCATTGTACGGATGTATCATCATTTGTCTATGTGTTTGTTACTCAACAGGGAGACATTTGGGTTTTTACCAGGTTTGGGTGATTGTGAATAAAAATATTATAACTATTCATGTATATAGTTCATTGTAGGAACATGTTTTCACTCATCTTAGGTAACTACCTAAAAGTGAGATACCTGAGAAGTTTTGAAAACTATTCCCCTTCCCATGGATTTGCAATTTCTTCAGTATGAGGCCTTGGAATATATACTTTTAAAATGCTCCTCTCATGTAATTTTTGTTTTTTGGAGACAAGAGTCTTGCTCTGTTGCCCAGGCTGGAGTGTAGTGGTGCAATCTTGGCTCACTGCAACCTCTGCCCCC
>NW_012115289.1:4901807-4907090 GCF_000951035.1 Colobus angolensis palliatus | reverse complement strand
TTCTGTCTCAGCCTCCCAAGTAGCTGGGATTACAGGCGCCTGCCACTGCACCCAGCTAATTTTAAAAGATCTCTATACTGATCTCAGCCTCTGGGTCTTGGTCCAGTCTTCTCCTTGTGAATCTGTAACAAACTGAATTCTCTTTAGAAAGTTTGAGGAACCTTAAAAAATTGTTGGTGGTTAGCAGGTAAGCCTGTAGCTTTTGTGCTATCTTGGAGATTGCTCCTGGCTCGCATGGACCCAGAGTTCTGAGGTCATCATCTCTGCTCTGGTCTAACCGGACCTCTGAGGGCTCAGCATGGGTCTGGATCCAATTTCTCTCTGAGTGGAGTAGCATGGGTGAGATCCTTCTTACTAGAGGATTAGCAAGGATAGACTAGTCCTAGAATCTGTTGAGACAGTCTACAGAATAATTTTGAGTGCTTGGGATGGGTTGGCTATCAATTTGCATCTCTCTGGGTTTTTACTATTTACCAATAGATATACAACTGGTTATTGCAGCATCAAAATAGATCACATCTCATTCATTGGCACAAGTTACACCATAGAAGACCTTATATTCATAATCCTGTGTTAGAGTATGGCCAGGCTTACAGATATGAGAAAAACTAGCCAGACATCCTTATGAGACAGAGTTGTGATACAGAAAGAGCATAGGATGATGATAGTCAAGACCTTGGTTCTGGAATTTTCTTTGTCTTTAAAGACTAAAGCAGAGGCACACAGTCAGAGAGTGCTCCCTGTTCTCTATGGACATCCATTCTCCATTCCAGTCTTTCTTAAGCCTCTGTTGCTATAGACACCCCTATGTCCTTATATTTCCTGTTTTTGTCTTTTCTGTACCACTTGAACTTTGAGTCATCTGTCAAACCAGAGGATCCTTATACCCGTACACTTTCTTCTTCTGGGATTTGTGTATGTCTAGCCACTTTGAGGATGAGGGAATAAGCCAAAGGGAGAAGGTGGTTGGGAGTTGGAGTTCAGAGTTGAGCCTTGTCCCTGTGGAATTTCCTAAGCTGGCACCACAGTGGGGTGTGGGGAGTGCTTCTGAAAGACAGGCATCATCCCAAGCCCCATGCATCTCAGGTAGGACTGAGTCTTAGACTATGAGGGCGACATAGTTTGGGCTCCTTATTACTGGCTCCAGAGGACCTAGTATCTAAGGGGAGTCTTTTCTCCCCCCTTTTCTTGCCCTCTGGAATGGAAGCCTCTTCAGATGGATTCATCTCATTGTTGCAGAATTTTAGACGTTTGTCTTTTCCATTTGCTTGGTCATCTTGCTTTTTCCCATTAGGTTTCATGACTTGAATCATGAAAGGGCAGAAAAGCAGACAGTACTCTACTTAAAATAAAACAGAAATGGAGGGAGGGTCCTGGAAAAGAAGAAGCATCATTGTGTATGATGCTGGGGGGAGGAAGGAAGAGATGAGGGAACTGGGGATGGGACCACAGAGAGCTTATAGTTCTGACCTGAACTTGTGAAGAAGAGATCATTGATTTGAACGTTCTGCCATCTGCCTAGATTGCATTCGAACATGAGTAAGAAGATAAAGTTATAGCCCACCACATATAACTCACCTTTCCTACCCTCCCTCCATTTATCAGACTGACTCAGGTACTGGAAGCATTTACTGAGGACTTGGCTATGGGAAATGAGAGACCACCAGGTAAACTCGCAGGGAAGATGATTTGTTTACTGTCTCTTTATTTCTCTTTCTGAACCTCTCCCCCGAGAACCTGGAGTCTAAAGATTTCCAGAGTAGAGAGCTCTGGCTATTTACTCTAGTAGGACTTTACGTACTGGAGCAATTCTGACCACTTCTCTTTTCTCAACATTAGCTTTTCTGTCTCCTGTCCTCCCTCTAGAGCTGGTGTGAAACTGGACCTAAGGTGTGGTGAATGGCAGGGTCTTGACATGTTTACCCTTTCTCAATTTCCAGGTGATAGTTTATTCTCTCCTCATTATTGCTGGAAGAAATGAGCTAGGCAAGGTGTGAGGAAACATAGTAGGGCTGTTGACAGAGATATCTTTTGATAGGGGGAACATTTAAATGCACATTTTGAAGGACATTGACTTGAATATATTGACCTGTCTATATAACTGATCAAAATTCTAGAGTGTTGCCAGGTGTGGTAGCCTGTGCCTATAATCCTAGTACTTTGGGAGGCCAAAGAAGGAGGATGGCTTGCGGCTAGGAGTTTGAGACCAGTCTGGGAAATATAGTGAGACCTTGTCTCTAAAAAACATAAAAGATACACTGGGTGCAGTGGCTCATGCCTATAATCCCAGCTCTTTTGGAGGCCGAGGTGGGCGGATCACAAGGTCAGGAGATCGATACCATCCTGGTCAACACGGTGAAACTCATCTCTACTAAAATACAAAAAATTAGCCGGGTGTGGTGGCAGGTGCCTGTAGTCCCAGCTACTCGGGAGGCTGAGGCAGGAGAATCACTTGAACCCGGGAGGCAGAGGTTGCAGTAAGCTGAGATCGTGCCGTTGCACTCCAGCCTGGAGACAGAGTGAGACTCTGTCTTAAATAAATAAATAAATAAATAAATGTTCTGTGTGGTTGTGCACCTGTAGTCCCAGCTACTTAGGAGGCTGAAATGGTAGGATCATTTGAGCCCAGGTGTTTGAGGCTGTGGTAAGCCATGATTGCACCAGTCTACTCCAGGCTGGGCCACAGAGTGAGACCCTGAGTCTTAAAAAAAATTTGCCAGGCGCAGTGGCTCACACCTGTAATCCTAAAACTTTGGGAGGCCAAAGAAGGAGGATGGCTTGCGGCTAGGAGTTTGAGACCAGTCTGGGAAATATAGTGAGACCTTGTCTCTAAAAAACATAAAAGATACACTGGGTGCAGTGGTTCATGCCTATAATCCCAGCTCTTTTGGAGGCCGAGGTGGGCGGATCACAAGGTCAGGAGATCGATACCATCCTGGTCAACACGGTGAAACTCATCTCTACTAAAATACAAAAATTAGCCGGGCATGGTGGAGGGCACCTGTAATCCCAGCTACTTGGGAGGCTGAGGCAGGAGAATGTCATGAACCTGGGAGGTGGAGCTTGCAGTGAGCAGAGATCGTGCCACTGCACTCCAGCCTGAGTGAGAGAGCGAGACTCTGTCTCAAAAAAAAAAAAAAAAAAAAAAAAAAATTCCAGAGTGCTATGTGGAAGCATGGTTTTAACATTGCCCGTCCATTCATCTATCCATCCAGTAAACGGTTATGGAACTCTCCTATAAATGACGGACTCAAGGCAATTATTGTCTGGAATTTAACGAGAGAGAGAAAGAAAGGGAGAATTTGATAAACTTGGCTGGCATACACATTGATGATCCTTAAGGAAAACGATAAAACTGCCTCACAGGCTGTGAGGGAAAGCACACACTGTAATGACATCTTGGCAAATCATAGCACAGTGCACATTTCCCACAAGGCTGTGGTTCCCCGTGTCCTCACCTGCTTTGATTGTAATAGTGGCTAGCAGGCCATGTTCCATCATTAGTGGGAATAGTGGTGTAATTGTGGACAGAAGTTCATGTTGAGTTCTATTTATAGCTTCTGGTGACTCATTAATATGTTACCTTAGCAAAGGATAGCTCCAGAGCCAGCCTTTTATTACTGTATTAGTCAAAAACATTATCACTGGGGTATTCTGACAAAATGAAAACCAAACTGTAAAACACTTCTAGCAATTTGCATGTCAGCCTTTTAATTGGTGTCATATTAGCACCCTTGGATGCAGTATTGCAAGCTACAATTGTCCAAGGTACCCGTGTCTACAAGTGCTTACTAACATGTAGATTTTGTGTTAAGGGAAAGAAAAAAGAATCCACTTGTAGTCTTCTGAAGAGTTAAACTCGCAGTTGATCTGGAAAATGTGTTAACCAAACTTCAAAAGTATTTCCGCTCCCGGAAGTCTTTGAGCCCTCTGTGACTATGCCCTTTATGACATTTTCACACATGTGACCTTCACACTCACCACTTTGATTCCAACAGCGAAGTCGTGGTCAGGGGTAAGATTGAGCTGGGTAGAGATAGTAAGGCAAGACTTTGAAGCTGCTGTACTTTTATCAATTCAGTCTGAAAAACAATCTCTGTGGTTAAGCACGTTAAATCCCCTGTGCTTTCATAGCAGCTTGGCTAAAGGTTATTACTATGAAGGCTGGAGGGAGAGTGGGAGATAACTTCTCCCAGAGAGCTCTCGCTGAAATAGGTTCAAAGGAGTTACTCATCTTCTATTCCCTTTTGCGGAACCTCATAATCAGATAGCACTTACTCTGTGCTTTGGTAAAAATATAGCATACAGGCTGGGCGCAGTGGCTCACATCTGTAATCCCAGCACTTTGGGAGGCCGAGGCGGGCAGATCAACTGAGGTCAGGAGTTCGAGACAAGCCTGACCAACATGGAGAAACCCTGTCTCTACTAAAAATACAAAATTAGCCGGGTGTGGTGGCACATGCCTGTAATCTCAGCTACTCTGGAGGCTGAGGCAGGAGAATCGCGTAAACCTGGGAGGTGGAGGTTGCTGTGAGCCAAGATCACGCCACTGCACTCCAGCCTGGGCAACAAGAGCAAAACTCCGTCTAAAAAAACAAAATGTAGCATGCAATGAAACTACCAATATCAAGGCTAGCAAGGATTTGGAGCAATTGATACTTGTAAGAACTTTCTTATATTGCTGATGGGAATGCAAAATGGTACAGCCACTCTGGAAAACAATTTGGTAGTGTGAAAGGAAATTAAATCTTGGGACCCCAAACTCATTAAGCCAAAGGGAAAAGTCAAGCTGGGAACTGGGTCACACAAACCTGCTTCCCCATTTTTGGTTCCTAAACAAGATAGCTACAAGATGTAAAGCTACAAGCCTTCCCTACATTTTGCCTACAAAGAAATTCCTTGTGAGCTGCAAGATCTTCTAAGGTGTTTCTGTTAAAATTTCACCATGGCAATGTAAACTGATAGCTTATCTTTATGGATACAGTCACCCCTGGCCCACTAGACGCAAATGCATATCTGATTGTTCCCCTGCCCCATTTTCGTCTATGTTATCTTACGTAAAACGCAGATTCCTGGCTGGGTGTGGTGGCTGACACCTGTAATTCCAGCACTTTGGGAGGCGGAGGCTGGCGGATCATGAGGTCAGGAGTTTGAGACCAACCTGGCCAACATAGTGAAATCCTGTCTCCACTAAAAACACAAAAAGTTAGCCAGGTGTGGTGGCAGGCACCTGTAATCCCAGCTACTTGGGAGGCTGAGGCAGGAGAATCGCTTGAACCTGGG
>NW_012115289.1:4895129-4900252 GCF_000951035.1 Colobus angolensis palliatus | reverse complement strand
GTGACGGGAGGCCAAGCTGTTGACAATTTGTGTGCGGGTGTTGAAGAAGGATTCCCAGGAGAGGAGAGAGGTTGGGCAGTTGACTGCGAAGGTGCCAATCCTAAAATCCTCCGCCACAATGTAACAAAGAGCATTAATATTTGTTACAAGCAAAGCTCTTAAGGGGCATTTGAAAACCTGGGGTGTTGGTTTCTTAAAATCAAATGTGGAATTGTAGCTCCTTTTTTTGGTTAGTCCTTTGATTTTTGGAACATATAAGATGGAACCATGTGCATACGTATATTCACTTACATAGCAATAAATGTGGTGGAGGTATTTTAATTTCTTGAGCCCCAGAGGTAGTAGGTTAAGAGCAGGGTGAGAGATTGGATAGAGTTTTTGAATACTAAGGAGACAGTTACAACAATTCCTTTTACTATTCCACAGAAGGAGCTTACAGACAACGACTTGTGGGCCAAATGGCACTTGTTTTGTATGACCCATGAACTAACAATGTTTACATTTTGTTTGATTAAACTTTTAAATTTGAGGTAATTCTAAATTCACTTGAACTTATAGAAGACGCATTTCAGAAAAAAACAGATAAAATATACTTCATCAAAATTAAAATTTTTTGTGCATCAAAGGACACTATCAACAGAGTGAAAAGGCAATTCACAGAATGGGAGAAAATATTTGCAAATAATAATCCGATAAGGAGTTAATATCCAGAATATATAAAGAACACTTATAAATCAACAACAAAAGCCAAACAACCGTATTAAAATATGGATAAAGGACTTGAATAGACAATTCTCCAAAGAAGGTACACTAATGACCAATAAACAAATGAAGAGATGATAAAGACAAATAATCATTAGAGAAATGCAAATCAAAACCACTTCACATCCATTAGGCTGGCTGTCACCAAAAATAACAAATGTTGATGAGGGTGTGAAGAAATGGGAACCCCTGTGCCCTGCTGGAGGGTATGTAAAATGGTGTGGCTGCTCTGGAAAACAGTATCACATTTCCTTCAAAAATTAAACATAGAATCACCATAATGATCCAGCAATTCCACTTCAAAAGAATTGAAAGAAGGGACTTGAGCCAGGCGTGGTGGCTCACACCTGTGATCCCAGCACTTTGGGAGGCCAAGGTGGGCAGATCACCTGAGGTCAGCAGTTCGAGACCAGTCTGGCCAATATGATGAAACCCCCATCTCTACTAAAAATACAAAAATTAGCTGGGCGTGGTGGCAGGCACCTGTAATCTCAGCTACTCAGGAGCAGGAGAATCCCTTGAATGTGGGAGGAGGAGGTTGCAGTGAGCCAAGATCGCGCCACTGCACTCCAGTCTGGGTGACAAAGTGAGACTCCATCTCAAAAAAAACCAAAAACCAAAAAACAAACAAACAAAAAAAACAGGAAAGCAGGGACTTGAGCAGATATTTATACAGCGATGTTTGTGACAGCATTATTCACAATAGCCAAAAAGTGGAAACAACTCAAATGTCCACCAATGAATGAATGGAAAAACAAAATGTGGTATATACCTACAATGGAATGTTATTCAGCCTTAAAGACAATGAAATTCTGATACATATTACAGCATGGATGAATCTTGAATACATTATGCTAAGTGAAATAAACCTGACACAAAAGGACAAATATTATGTGATTCTACTTATATTTGACTGCAGAGCAGTCAAATTCACAGAGACTGAAAAGGGGCTGTGGGAGGGAATAATGAGGAGATATTATTTAATGGATACAGAGTTTCATTTTGAGGTGATGTAAAAGTTCTGAAGATGAATGGTGGTGATGGTTGCATAATAATGAGAATGTACTTACTGCCAGTGGATTATAAATTTTTAAAAATGTTAAAATGATAAATTTTATGTTATGTATATTTTACCACAATAAAAAAGAAGTAATATAGAGAGATCCCATGTGCTGTTTACTCAGTTTTCCCCAATGGTAACATCTTATAAAATTACACAATATAATACACAACCTGTGAGGCGTGGTGGCTCACACCTGTAATCCCAGCACTTTGGGAGGCCGAGGCGGGCGGATCACCTGAGATCAGGAGTTTGAGACCAGCCTGCCTAACATGGAGAAACCCCATCTCTACTGAAAACACAAAAATTAGCCAGGCGTCATGGCACTCGCCTGTAATCCAGGAAACTGACAGTTAAATAAACCCAAATCTTATTCAGACTGCCTCAGTTTGACATATATTCATTTGTGGTTATTTTAAAATTATTGAAAATGATAAAAAGTTATATTTTGTGACACATAAAATTGATATGAAATTCAAATTTCAGTATTTACCAACAAAATTTGATTGGAGCATAACCACATTCCTTCATATAAATATTTTCTTTTTTTTTCTGAGATGGAATCTCACTCTGTCACCCAGGCTGGAGTGCAGTGGCACAATCTCAGCTCCTTGCAACCTCTGCCTCCTGGATTCAAGTGATTCTCCTGCCTCAGCCTCCTGAGTAGCTGGGATTATAGGCACATGCCACCAAACCCGGCTAATTTTCATATTTTTAGTAGAGACGGGGTTTCGTCATGTTGACCGGCTGGTCTTGAACTCCTAACCTCAGGTGATTCACCCACCTCAGCCTCCCAAAGTGCTGGGACTGCAGGCGTGAGCCACCGCGCCTAGCCCATTTATGCATTTTCTATGGTTACTTTTGTGGTGTAGCGACAGAGTCAGGTAGTTGGGACAGAAACCTATAAAAGTTGAAATATTTATTATCTGTCCTTTATAGAAACAGTTTGTTGACCTCTGTTCTAGAGTATAATCAGCTGCCAAAAAGAAAAAAAAGGTTGTGAGTATAAAATTACTTAAGGGAAATGACTGGATAACGTAGATACATTTAGGCAAATGAATCATAATAAAAATGGTAAATTGTCAAGAGTGGTATTTATGAAACTTATGTTGGTGCTACTTGGCCTTGTTGGGAACTTTGTTCCCAAGATGCGTATGCTTAGCTCTTCTCACCAGGGCGAGTATTGAGTATTGTCCTTTTTGGTTCCCATGCCTTTGTACCAATAGATATGCTTTGATGCAAGTAACAGAAAACATGACTAAATGTAGTTTAAATTTAGAAATTTGTAATACCCCTCATTATAATTTTAGAAGACAGGGGATTCTGGAGCTGATTAATTCAACGGCTCAAAGATGAGATCAGGGACACAGGTTCTCTCCACCCTTCCGCTCTGCCATTTGCAGCTTGTTCCTAGGTTCACACCCCATGTCCTCAATGTGGCTGTGGTAGTTCATCATGACCTAAGACTGGAAGAGGGGAAGAGGCCTGTCCTTTTCTTCGTGTTCCATTGTAACATGATGTGATGAAAATTATTCCAGAAGTTCCCTACAGACCTCCTTTCTAAGTTACTTCTCATACCTCTTCTAGCCTTGGTAAGGGGAGTAGAATACCATGATAAGGCCTAGACTAATCAGAATTCATCCCTAGATAGAAAAGGGGGCCGGGCCCAGTGGCTCATGCCTGAAATCCCAGCACTTTGGGAGGCTGAGGCAGGTAGATTACCTGAGATCAGGAGTTCAAGACCAGCCTGGCCAATGTGGTGAAACCCCGTCTCTACTGAAAATGCAAAAATTAGCCAGGCATGCTGGCACATGCCTGTAATCCCAGCTATTTGGTAGGCTGAGGCAGGAAAATTGCTTGAGCCTGGGAGGTGGGGGTTGCAGTGAGCCGAGATTGTGCCACTGCACTCCAGTCTGCGTGACAGAGTGAGATTCCATTTCAAAAAAAAGAAAGGTAAAGGGCCCAATATGTCTCAAACACATAAAGTTACCTAATTATTGAAAAACACTGGGATTTTGCTAGCAAAGAAAAATGTGGGGGGATGGGTGTGGTGGCTCACACTTGTAATGCACTTTGGGAGGCTGAGGCGGGTGGGTCACCTGAGGTCAGGAGTTTGAGACCAGCCTGGCCAATATGGTGAAACACCATCTCTGTGAAAAATACACAAATTTTTTGGACATGGTGACTCGTGCCTGTAGTCCCAGCTACTCAGGAGGCTGAGGCAGGAGAATCGCTTGAACCCAGGACGTCGAGGTTGGAGTGAGCTGAGATCCTGTGCTGCACTCCAGCCTGGGTGACAGAGCAAGACTCCGTCTCCAGAAAAAAAAAACAGTGAGAGAATGAATGTAACAAATGGTGTCTGCCATAGCCGTAACTTGATGTCTGCAACCTCAGTTGCAGCGTTCGCCATTTTCACTAAGCACAGGTGTGTAAAAATAATGTGCATATATTATTTTATTTTAGTTTTGAGATGGATCTCACTCTGTTGGCCAGGCTGGAGTGCAGTAGTGCCATCTTGGCTCACTGCAAGCTCCGCCTCCTGAGTTCAAGCAATTCTCCTGCCTCAGCCTCCCGAGTAGCTGCAATTACAGGCGCATGCCACCACACCTGGCTAATTTTTTGTATTTTTAGTAGAGACGGGGTTTCACTGTGTTAGCCAGGATGGTCTCAGTCTCCTGACCTCGTGATCTACCCACCTCAGCCTCCCAAAGTGCTGGAATTACAGGCGTGAGCCGCCTCTCCCGGCCTGTGATGTGCATATATAAATGAGGAAATCTAAATGACTAGACTTCCTTTATTTTTTCCTCCTCCTTCTCTAAAAACTGGAAGCCAACATGATGTGTCTTCTAGGGGCATGAGAGATGGAGAAAGAAAGCCTCAGCTTCCATGAGACTTTGTTTGGTGCTATGATCTGAATGCGTTTCTGCCAAATTCCTATGCTGAAATCCTAACTCCCAAGAAGATGGTACTAGGAGATGATTGGAAGGTGATTAGATCATGAAGGCTCTGCGCTCATGGGATTAGTGCCCTCATAAAGGGGGCCCCAGAGAGCTAACTGCCTTACCCTTTCCCCGTGTGAGGACGGAATGAGAAGGTGCCCTCATCCAAACACTGAATCTGCTGGCGCCTTGAGTTTGGACTCCACAGCCTTCAGAACTGTGATAAATAAATTTCTGTGTTTTTGTAAATGACTCCATCTATAGTACACTGTTACAGCAGCTTGAAAGGACAAAGACATTCAGTTTAAATCATGAATACAGACCCATTTGTACCAAAAATTAACACAGCAACAAATCTTTAC
>NW_012115289.1:4887665-4889509 GCF_000951035.1 Colobus angolensis palliatus | reverse complement strand
CCCAAATAAATCAATGCCTTTATTTCTTTGAAAATGACTTCATATCCATCTGGAAGAAATAATAGTTCACAGTCTCATTCTTTTTAAAGTGATCATGTGTCCCCATTCAGCACTCAGGGCTCTAAATTTGGGTATCCTTGGCTGTCATGTGACAGAATTTCCCTAGAAGTGTTTTGGGACTAAACGGGAGGAATGTGAGATTTGCTCTGTTTTGTAAGGCAAACAGCAGGAAGTTGGGAAAGTCTGATAAATCTGAGTGCATTTTCTGTACCATCTTGTCCTCTATTCAAATCAATTTTATTTTGTCTTCTTGGATGAGGAGCCATAATCAGGTTTCCATTGACAAACTGTGAAAATGTTGACTTCAGTTTTGTAACTGAGTTGAAAGCAGAAAGCCAGATGAAAAAACAATCTCCAACCTGAAAAGTAAAAAGCAAAATGTACTTCTAGAAAAATATTGCATGTGACTTGGAGAAAAATTAGAATAGGATCTGTCTATTTTAAAATGAAACCTCAAGCATGTGGTTTAGGCTTAGGGTGTTTCCTCTTTTTTTCTTGTAATTTGACTCTGAGATTGAAGCAGTGTTGGCATATTTGCCACACAATAGGTTTCCTGTAGTAGGAGGAAAGAGTCATAGGTTGAGTTTATATGAAAAAAGGCAAGGCTCGCTGATGATTGTTTAACACAGAATGTAAAGTGATCAGATTTTTAAAAAGTAAAATATCAGTTGAACACAGGAAGATTCCCAAATATGCTATGGTGCCTTGTAGTAACTGAGTCCTTGCAGCTGTTTCCTGGCAGTGATTCCCTCGAGGTCCCCAAAAGGTCGTATGTGCTGGGGAACCAGGTAAGTGTGAATACCCAGTAGGGACAGGGCTCTGATCCAGGGCTGGAAGGCAGCGCCCGGAATCCTCAGGGCTGATTTAACCTTCTGATCCATGGGTCTCTGGGGAAACATTTTAGAGTTGATATCTTTGCTTGGGAGACTACAGAGCTGCCATAAGAACATAGCAAGCTTATCCACAAATGTGTTTTTATAGGAAATTTTGTGTGGGAAAGGAATGGGGAGGAATATACAAGAAGAAAAGAAAAAGAAGGAAGGGAAAGCAAACCTAAGTTCAGGTCCAACTAGTGAGAAGAAACACTTGCTAATTGTTTTGAGGCATACAACTACAATGAACTCTCAGTAACTTTAGCCTAAAAGAGATCTGATCTGAATTAAAATGTAAACTAGACAATAAGTTTTAAGGTAAATATAAATTTATTAGTTTAAGGCATATTCCTTAATAGTTAAATAGCTGAGAAAACAAGTAGAAATCCTCCTGGGATTGCTCGAATGCCTAAAGGAAAAAAATTGTAATGAGGTCAATTAATTGTTCTTATCTAAATAGATGCTGCTAAAATTACTTTAAGTGTGAAAACTTTGTTTGCTTAAGAAGCTAAACGTGATTTCAGCATTTGCTTTGCAAATCTTATTTTTAAAAAATATTGCTTTGGCAGATTTTGGCTTTCTACTGAAGTTATAAATTATTCTGTACTCTTTTAGCAGGGTGAGAAAGAATGTGGTCTTATTCCATGTGGGATAGATTAGTATCCTGTAGCCGTGTGTGTACTAGGCTCTGTACTGGTCTCTTTTTTTTTTTTTTTTGCGGTTTTTTTTGTTGTTGTTGTTGAGATGGAGTCTCCCTCTGTCACCCAGGCTGGAGTGCAGTGGTGCGATCTCGGCTCACTGCAACCTTCGCCTCCCAGGTTCAAGCAATTCTCCTGCCTCAGCCTCTTGAGTAGCTGGGATTACAGTACGCCTGCCACCATACCTGGCTAATGTTTTTGTATTTTTAGTAGA
>NW_012115289.1:4873537-4887268 GCF_000951035.1 Colobus angolensis palliatus | reverse complement strand
TAGTTTTTTGTATTTTTTTAGTAGAGACGGGGTTTCACCGTGTTAGCCAGGATGGTCTCGATCTCCTGACCTCGTGATCTACCCGTCGCGGCCTCCCAAAGTGCTGGGATTACAGGCTTGAGCAACCGCGCCCGGCTATTTGTGTTTATTTTTTTGCATGTTTTTTGAGATTAAATTTTTTTTTTGAATTGGTAAAACATTTAACAGAAATGGAAGAAATCCAGTAAAACATTAAAAGAAATTAAAGGGCATGAAGTGAGATGTACATAAAGTAAGTCTCCTTTCCATTCTTGTTCCCTAACCTTTTTCCCCAGAGTCCCCTACAGCTCACCAGTTACTTATGTGTGCCTTCTAAGATATTGTGCTGAACATTTAAGATATAATAGCTCATTTAATCTCATGCAGTAATTTACTACATATTGTCATCTTCATTTAATAGATGAGGAAACTGAAGCACAGAGCATACTTGCCCCAGATCGCAAGGAAAAAAGAGAACCAGGATCAAAGCCCGCGCCAGTGCATCACTGCTTTACATCCTCCACATTATCTTCACTCCAGATGGCCGCAAAGCCTGGTCTCTACTTTCTTGTCCCCACCCCTCTGCTTGTTTAAATTTTACTCATGCTTTAAGGTTTTGTTTAGAAGAATGACAGCGTTTACCGAGTGCTCAGTATGTGCCAGGCACTTATATACACTATCTTTTTTTTTTTTTTTATTTAACCTTCATAATAGCCTTCGGAGGTAACTGTTATTATCCCCATTTAAGAGGAGTGAAACTGAGACTTAGAAAGCCACATAGCTAGTAAGTGGCAGCGTAACACTGCCGTGCTGGTCTGATCTGAGGCCCTAGCCTCCCACCTCCGGCCCATTCACTCACAAAGTTCTCCCCAACTTGCAGTGATTTCACTTCTAGGAATAGCCTTAGCACTTCTTATCACAAACCACGATGGTATTTGCTTGCAAATTGTTCTGTACTGTTCTTTGGCAGTTTAACTTCCTAGATTCTTCTCTTTCAACCTTGCTGTCCACTTCTAGAAAGCAAAGACTCTATTTGTAATGCTCAGTCATAATGCAGTTGTACAAATACTACTGAGACCTTACAAACTAGAACAAGAAAATGGACTAATGAAAATGGAACTTTTTTTTTTTTGAGATAGAGTCTCCCTCTGTCACACAGCCTGGAGTGCAGTGGCGTGGTCTTGGCTCACTGCAAGCTCTGCCTCCCGGGTTCACACCATTCTCCTGCCTCAGCCTCCTGAGTAGCTGGGACTATAGGTGCCCGCCACCACGCCCGGCTAATTTTTATTTTTTGAGATAGAGTCTCCCTCTGTCACACAGCCTGGAGTGCAGTGGCGTGGTCTTGGGTCACTGCAAGCTCTGCCTCCCGGGTTCACACCATTCTCCTGCCTCAGCCTCCTGAGTAGCTGGGACTATAGGTGCCCACCACCACGCCCGGCTAATTTTTATTTTTAGTAGAGATGGGGTTTCACCGTGTTAGCCAGGATGGTCTCGATCTCCTGACCTCGTGATCCACCTGCCTTGGCCTCCCAAAGTGCTGGAATTACAGGTGTGAGCCACCGCGCCTGGCCCTAAAATGGAACTCTTTAAACTTCAGTCTGGAATTACACCACTGGCATATTTAGCTTTTGAAAAATCAAATATATGTGCACTAGAATAAGTGAGAGAGGAAAAAAGCAACTTGGTGAAGTGGTACTGTCTGCCATTGCTCTCCCTGGCTCATGCCCCAAGGTATGCACCAGGAGACTGGCACCTGCCTTTGCTGGATGGGCTCTCCATTCCATGGGTTCAGAGTGCCTAAGTACCTGTCTCTGAGTGTGACTCTATTGCTTCAAGATGAATTTCTCTCTCTCTCTCTCTCTCTGTCTCTCTTTCTTTCTTGTCTCACTTTGTTGCTCAGTCTGGAATGCAGAGTACAATCATGGCTTACTGCAGCCTCGACCTCCTGGGCTCAACTGATCCTTCCACCTCAGCCTCCTGAGCTGCTGGGACCACAGAGGCATGCCACCATGCCCGGCTAATTTTTTTATGTTGTGTAGAGATGGAGATCTTGCTATGTTGCTCAGGCTGGTCTGGAATTCCTGGTTTCATGCAATCTTCCTGACTCGGCCTCTCAAAGTGCCAAGATTACAGGTGTGAGCCACCACGCCCTGCTTCTTTGTAAAAAATACAACACTGGCTGGCCAAGGTGACCACAAGGTGGCCTGTAATGCCAAAACTTTGGGAAGCCGAGGTGGGAGGATCACTTGAGCCTAGGAGTGCTAGACCAGCCTGGGCAATATAGTGAGACCCTGTTTCTACAAAAAAGTTTTTTAAAAATTAGCTGGGCATGGTAGTGCATGCTGGTTGTCCCAGCTTCCTTAGGAGGCTGAGGGATAAGGATGGCTTGAGTCCAGGAATTTGAGTTATGATCATGCCACTGCATTCCAGCCTGGGAGACAGAGTGAGACTCTGTCTGTAAAACAACAACAACAACAACAACTACGACACAGGGCAAGCAGGACATGGAACTAGGTTCATATGCTGGAAGCAACTCTGACTCTGTATCTTACTTTTAGGGAAATTAAAGGGATCTTAAAACTGAGCATACACATTTTCTACCTTTGGGACCTAACCCAATCTAAGGTGGCTGCATTGCACCTGAAGTTGAAGGATTGCCCCTAGCCAGAAAAACTTCAGATCCCTTTAGTTCACATTCCAACATTGGGAAAATAAACTTGAAAAGTATTTTCCTTAGCAAAGAAAGATCTGGGTATGAAATGAAGTTCATTTTGTTTTGTTTTGTTTTGTTTTGTTTCTTGATCATCAGTCTCCAGTGCCAATGTCTCAGTTGCAGACTAGCTGTAATTACATGTGTGGCCTCTCCTTAGGAGAAACAGCAACGTACTCTCTGATGGATCAATTTGGCATAAACTGTGAAGTAAAAGGGATTCCATGCTGGGTGGAAGGTTGGACTAGAAGTTCTCCAAGTTTCCTTTCAAACCTCTCTGTGGTAGTATTCCAACTGTTCTAAGGCCATTGTAAAAGGTCTTCTAAGTGATTTATGGCCTCTTTTTTCCTTAAACCAAGCACATTAGATGATCTCCAGATGTCTCTGCTATTCCTTTTGGAAGCAGTAGGGTCCTGGATCATTAGCTGTGCCGTGGGGACCGCTCCCTGGGAACTGTGAGGATATATTTAACCTGCTGATCTTGAATGTTTCCAGTTCCTCACTGGTCTTGCCTGCCTCTTGTTAGGTCAAGGCACTCATAGGGAGTGGATTAGTTGCATTTAAGGAGAATTAAGTGTTGTTTGAAAAAATATCTGGACCCTGGGGCCCCAAGCATGGGTAGAGATTTACTGTGGAGCTCTTTCCTGAAAGCAGAACAGGGATCTGGAACTCAAGGCCAGGGCCTTTGGTTTAGGAAAGCGGGGCACCATGATGGGTGATAAGATTGGCTGGAGAGGGCTACCAGCCCCTGCCTTAAACTTTGGGCCTGCCCAGCAGTCTCTGTATCACTGTTAAGGCCATCTTCACCTTGTGGTGACCCAGTTTTGGCTTTTCTGAGAAAAGGCTTTGTTGAGGCTGGGCTTTGTTGAGGTTGGGCACGGTGGCTCAGGCCTGTAATCCCAGCACTTTGGGAGGCTGAGGCAGGCGGATCACAAGGTCAGGAGATCGAGACCATCCTGGCTAACACTGTGAAACCCCATCTCTATTAAAAATACAAAAAAATTAGTTGGATGAGGTGGTGGGCGCCTGTAGTACCAGCTACTTGGGAGGCTGAGGCAGGAGAATGGCGTGAAGCCAGGAGGCAGAACTTGCAGTGAGCCGAGATCACGCCACTGCCACTCCAGCCTGCGCAACAGAGGGAGACTCCATCTCAAAAAACAAAAAACAAAAAAAAAGAAAGAAAAGATTTTGTTGGCCAGTGACCCCTACACAGAGACCCTCAGAAAACTTGTTCTCCACTTCTCAGATTTTACGAAACTCCAGGGGTATATTAAGCTAGCTTGCCACCTCCTCTGATGACTCTCTTTCCCATATCCCCTTTTCCACATGTTCTGCCTGCCTTTCATACTAAACTATTATCTCCTGAAGAAAAAAAACCGGATTTTGCCAGGGGAGGTGGCTCATGCTTGTAATACCAGCATCTGGGATGCTGAGGGACTATTGCTTGAGGTGAGGAATTCAAAACCAGGCTGGGCAATAAAATGAGACCCTACCTCTACAAAAAAAGTTAAAAAATCAGTGGGGCATGCTGGTGTGCACCTTTAGTCCCAGCTACTCAGGAGGCTGAGGTGGGAGGATTGCTTGAGCCCAGGAGGTTGAGGCTACAGTGAGCCATGATCATGCCACAGCAATCCAGACTTTATCCAGATTTCCCTTGATTGCAACACTTGTCATATTTACTTCGTCTGTTCTTTTTACCCAAATATTTAAAAGCAAATTTCAGATATAATGATATTTTACCCCTACATACTCATATCTCTAAAATTAATTAATGTAATAGTTCCTGGCTGGGTGCAGTGGCTCATACCTGTAATCCCAGCACTTTGGGAGACCAAGGCAGGCGGGTCACTTGAGTTCAGGAGTTCGAGACCATCCTGGAAAACAGTGAAACCCTGTCTCTAAAAATACAAAAATTAGCCTGGCATTGGGGGGCATGCCTGTAGTCCCAGCTACTCTGGTGGCTGAGGCGGGAGAATTGCTTGAACCTGGGAGGCAGAGGTTGTAGTGAGCCATGATTGTGCCACCACACTCCAACTTGAGCGACAGAGCGAGACCCTGTTTAAAAAAAAAAAAAAATTCCTAAATATCGACTGCCCTCAGAAGGTCTTTTATAACTGGTTTATTCAAACCAGAATCTTCTCATGGGCCACACACTGCATTTAATTGTTTTGACTCTAGTTTCTCTTCCCCTTTTCCTCCATGCTATGTTATTGACTTGTTGAAGAAACCAGGCCAGTACTTTTGAAAGTCCCATTTTCATGGTGCTATTTAAACTTCACCAGACTCCCAAGGTAGAGCTGACTTAAGGTAGCCACCACTGTGGGAGTCTTCTCCACTCTAGGAACCCTCCATTTCTATCCTCCTCTTTGCTCCATCATCCAGGAGCAAATCCCCAGGGCACTGAAATCCAAAGCTAAAGGCTCACCTATACGGTGCTCTCTCATCTTTTGCTCGGAGGTCCATTTCCTGGCCTTGCGGTCTGCTGGTGTGAGCCTTCCAGTAAAGCAGGGCCTGGACAGCTCTCCCTACAGCTGCCAGCAGCAACCTCAGGAAGTCCCAGGGTCCTTCACTTAAGTTGCTGACAAAGCCTTTGAACTTGGGGCTCTGGGGCTTCATTATGGGTAGCAGCAAACAGCAGCCACCATTTTTCAAAATGAAGTTAAAATCCTCTTCTTCTAACTCAATACATCTCTTAAATTCATCCCAGAAAAATAACCTGTTTTCCAAGTGATGTAAGATTCAGCAGCACCACCCCTACCCTATTGCCCCTGGGACTGATGATCTCCAGGCAGATGCTTCGCACTACTGGCTGCTCCTGCCAGTAAAAAAAAAAAAAAAAAAAAAAAAAAAAAAAAAAAAAAAAGAGGTTTCCATTGATTTACTTGAGAAATGTAAGAGTCTGGGGCCCTAGTCCCTGCCACAAGGTCAACAGAGAATTGTCTTGCCTGAGGTGCCCCAGGAAATCAGCCAGGAAAAGCAGGGATCTACTTTTCATTTCATAGGTAAGGGAGGGGGTGGGAGGCTGGGGCAGGGAGAGAATGGAGGAGGGGAAGGTTCAGATAGCTGTGTGTTTAGATCAGAGGACTTGGGCTAAGGTCAGCAAGAAAACATGAACATTCCAAGCACAAAGAGGAGTGGAGTTACGCCATCAGGGGTGTGGGCTGGAAACCCTAAAAGCAGTTTCCTCCAGCTTGACACGAATGTCTGTCTACCCGTTTACTTTGGCTCACTGGATTTCTCTTTTTCTGAGACAGAGTCTCGTTCTGTCTTCCAGACTAGAGTGTAGCAGCTCCATCTCGACTCACTGCAACCTCTGCCTCCCGGGTTCAAGTGATTATCTTGCCTCAGCCTCCCTAGTAGCTGGGATTATAGGTGTGCACCACCATGCACAGCTAATTTTTGTAATTTTAGTAGAGATGGGATTTCACCATGTTGGCCAGGCTGGTCTTGAATTCCTGGCCTCAAGTGATCCACCCATCTCACCCTCCCAAGTGCTGGGATTACAGGCATGAACCACTGCACTTGGCCTGGATTTCTAATTGTGTTTGTTTCTTTGTTTGTTTGTTTATTTATTTATTTATTTATTGAGATGGAGTCTTGCTCTGCCAGCCAGGCTGGAGTGCACTGGCACAATCTCAGCTCACTGCAAGCTCCGCCTCCCGGGTTCATGCCATTCTCCTGTCTCAGCCTCCCGAGTAGCTGGGACTACAGGCACTCGCCACCACGTCCGGCTAATTTTTTGTATTTTTAGTAGAGAGGAGGTTTCACCGTGTTAGCCAGGATGGTCTCGATCTCCAGACCTCGTGATCCGCCCGCCTTGGCCTCCCAAAGTGCTAGGATTACAGGCGTGAGCCACCGCGCCTGGTCTATTTGTGTCTATTTATTTATTTTTACAAGGAAAAACTCTCCAACAGCTACGTTTGTATGGGTGGAGTAGATCACATTTTATTCTTCCTGAACATGGTAAAATGCTTCATAGGCAATTAAGGGTGGAGAAGAGAGAACTTTATACTTTTAACTAAATCCTCCATTTAAGGATCAGTTAAACCTTTTCATTTTCTGGCTCTTCCTCTTAATTGTGTTTCTCGTTTTTCCTTTCTCTCGCTGCAAGGCTCCCCTTTTTGTCCCCCACACTCCACTTTATTTTACTACTTTTATTTCAGTGGCTGGCAAAAGCAGAGGGTTATTTGATTTTGAAAGAGTCACTGCGGAAGCTTAGGCAATCTTTTTCTCTAGAATGTTGAGTAAGGTGGGTCTGAGCCTGTCCTTTTTGCAGCAACTTAGGGAGGGTGTGTGTCCATATGTGTGTGAGTGTAGGAGGGGGTGAGGGAACCCAAGGCACCCTCTCTTTGCGAGACACAAAATCCTGATCCCCAGAGTGAGGGCAGAAGGCCAGGAGTGGGAGAAGTTTCTCTGTTTACTCCTTAAGATCTGGTGGTTAGGGGCTGGGTGCGGTGGCCTGTGCCTGTAATCCCAGCACTTTGGGAGGCGGAGGCGGGTGGATCACCTGAGGTCAGTTGTTTGAGACCAGCCTAACATGGTGACACCCTGTCTCTACTAAAAGATCTAGCGATTGGGGCATTTTGGCAAATAGCTTGGCCACCACTTTATTATATGGTTAGTTTGGAAAGCAGATCACTGAGAATGGCAATGAAAGACAGAACTTACACTTTTTTTTTTTAAGTGAGAAGAGCGAGGCAACCTGTTAGCATCTTCAAGTTCTGGATAACCTGCAGTGTAGGCTTCAGGAAATTGACTGTGGGAATCTGAGAGTAGACTGCACTGGCCCTCTCTAGACTTCGACCTTTAGGTTCTTTTCCCCTTTTCCTTTGCCTCTGCTTCTCTGAGGTCAGCACCCACTTCAGTAATCCTGTCCCAGGGCCACCAGATGTCCTTGAGCTTCAGAAAACCCTCCTCTCACTGTCCTTCCCCAACGTTTCAATGAATGAAGCCTCACTGAGCATACAGCAATCAAATCTGTGATCCAGGTGGCACTCGGAATTCAGCAGTAGCAGTGGTGGTTCCCACACTGCTCACTGGACCTTGGCTAAGACACCACCTGGGACCACAGTTGATGGCTGGGTGTTAAGACCTACCTATTGAAGGAAGAAAAGAGAACAATTTAATGACAAGTTTTGTTTTTACTCCTAAGTGAAACCACAATCAGGGATAATTTGTGATCGTAAAGTTGGCACATACACTTTTTTCTTAATCAGGAGAATTTTTCTTTTACTTTATAAGAGAAAATTAAAAGCCATCAGACAAAAACTCACTCAAATTCTTGCCACAAACTTACCTGCAGAGGAATCCATCATTTCCTTCTTCCCCTCCATCATAGTGAAAGAGACATCTCATTCACAAAGCCAATTCTGAGGCTCTACATCTCTCTTGCAGTCTCATTGACTTCGCTGCATTGCAAGTTCCTTTTCTCTCCTGATGCTTCACTTGCTGCTGATTCATTGCCATCAGCATTTAAACAAGTGTCTTCTATCCTTAAAATCGTACCCTCCCTAGCTTCCCCACCCCTTTAATTCACTTCTTTATCTGACTTGTTTTGATTACAGTTGAGTTTATTGAAACAGGTATCCATACTCACCACCACTTCCTTACCTTCCACCCTGAAACTCTCCATGAAATCTGGCTGCTGCCCCAACTTTCCTCTGATACTGGTCCAGCCAAGATTACTAACAACCTTGTTGTTCAATTTTAAGGCTGTTTTCCCAGCATTATCTGACTTGAGCTCTAAGTAGGTGATACTGGTGACCATGGCCTTCTTGAAAGTGTCTTCTAGCTGGGTAAGTGGCTCATGCCTGCAATCCCAACACTTTGGGAGGTTGAGGTGGGTGGATTGCTTGAGCTCAAGAGTTCAAGACCAGCTTGGGCAACATGGTGAAACTCCGTCTCTACTAAAAAACAAATTGAAAAAAATTAGCCGGACACGGTGGCATGCGCCTGTAGTCTCAGCTACTCAAAGGCTGAGGTAGGAGGATCACCTGAGCCGGGAGGCCGAGGCCGTGATTGTGCCACTGCACTCCAGCCTGGGTGACAGAGTGAGGCCCTGTCTCAAAAAAAAAAAAGAAAAGAAACTGTCTTCCTTGGTTTGCTGAACTAGGAGGATCGCTTGAGCCTGGAAGATTGAGGCTTCAGTGAGCCATAATTATGCCGTTGCACTCCAGCCTGGGTGACAGAGTGAGGCCCTGTCTCAAAAAAAAAAAAAGAAAAGAAACTGTCTTCCTTGGTTTGGTGACATCTATCTTTTCACCACAACTTCTTAGAATCCTCTGTGGGCTAATTTTTCGGTTAATATGTTCATTGTAGACTCTTTGGGAAATTAAAAAACAATAGTCTACTTGTTATCTCCACATTGGAAGTCTTTTTTATTTTGTTTGAGATAGGGTCTCACCCTGTCACTCAGACTGGAACGCAGTGGCATGATCATGGCTCACTGCAGCCTCAACCTTCCAGGTCCAGGTGATCCTCCCACCTCAACTTTCTGAGTCACTGGGACTGCAGACATGTGCCACCATGCCAGGCTAATCTTTTTCTTTCTTTCTTTCTTTTTTTGTAGAGACAGTGTTTCCCCATGTTGCCCAGGCTGGTCTTGAACTTCTAAGCTGAAGCGATCTGCCTACCTTGGCCTCCCAAAGTGCTGGGATTACAGGCAGGAGCTGCCATGCCGGCCCCCATATGGAGGTCTTAGCAGCATTTTAGAATGCGGACATCCTAAATAGAGCTCATCATTTCCATTCTCCCCAACTATAGTCTCTTTCTCAGTGAATGGCTCCATCCTTTCTCCTATTGATTGCTCAAGCCAGAGTCCTGATGTTATCCTGGACTCTTCCCTCTCCCATATTTCTCATGTCCAGTCAATCATCAAGACCCATCAATTTTATCTCTTGAATATCTCCAAATCCATTTATAGTTGACCCTTGAACAACACAGGTGTGAACTGCAGGGAATCACTTTTAGATGTATTTTTTTTCAACCAAACGCAGAATGAAAATACATTATTTGCAGGATGTGAAACCCACTCACATAGAGGGCATATATGCAGATTCTGCAGGACTTGAGTATTCATAGATTTTGGTATGGAATTGGGGAGTTCTGGAACCAATTCCCTGTGTATATGGAAGGTATGGAAGGACAACTGTACTTTCTATTTTTTTTTTTTTTTTTGACGCTCTGTTGCCCAGCCTGGAGTGCAGTGGCACTATCTCGGCTCACTGCAACCTCCACCTCCCAGGTTCAAGCAATTATCCTGTCTCAGCCTCCCGAGTAGCTGGGACTATTGGCACGTGCCACCATGCCCAGCTAATTTTTGTATTTTTAGTAGAGATGGGGTTTCACCATGTTGGCCAGGCTGGTCTCGAACTCCTGACCTCTGGTAATCCGCCCCCCTTGGCCTCCCAAAGTGTTGGGATTACAAGTATGAGCCACCAAGTCTATTCTTTTTTTTTTTTTGGAGACGGAGTCTAAATCTGTTGCCCAGGCTGCAGTGTGGAGTGCAGGGGCGATCTCGGCTCATTGCAACCTCCGCTTCCCGGGTTCAAGCCATTCACCTCCCTCAGCCTCTCGAGTAGCTGGGACTACAGGCGCACGCCGCCATGCCTGGCTAATTTTTTTTTTGTATTTTTAGTAGAGACGGGGTTTCCCTGTATTGCTCAGGCTGGTTTCCAACTCCTGAGCTCAGGCAATCCACCCGCCTCGGCCTCCCAAAGGGCTAGCATTACAGGCCTGAGCCACTGCCTGCACCTCCACCGCATCTGTTCTTACTGCTTCCGTGTTAGTTTGAGTTCCTCTCTTCTCGCCGAATCAATTTAACAACCTCCTAACTAGTCTTCCTGACTCCATTTTCTGCCCCATTCCTTTCCATTCTTCTTACTACAGCCAGCCTCCTCTGAAACAGTCACATCTGAGCGCATCACCCTGCCACCCCTCTATTACATAAACACTTTGATAGAGAGTAATCCTCAGGACAAACTCTACATTTCTCAGTGTGACCTTCAAGGATCTACATTTTGTGTTCTTTGCTTGCCTCTTTGGTCTTTTTTCCATCACAACCATCCCCACCCCTTTCAGCCATACTGAACTAATTTTACTAGCCCCTTCTCATCTCCCAGATTTTTTGTTGTTGTTGTTGAGACCGAGTCTCGCTCTGTTGCCCAGGCTGGAGTGCAGTGGCCTGATCCCGGCTCACTGCAAGCTCCGCCTGCCAGGTTCACGCCATTCTCCTGCCTCAGCTCCCTGCAAGCCCCCGCCACCGTAGCTGGGACCACAGGCGCCTGCCACCACGCCCAGCTAATTTTGTTTTTGTATTTTTAGTAGAGACAGGGTTTCACCGTGTTAGCCTGGGTGGTCTTGATCTCCTGACTTCGTGATCCGCCCGCCTCGACCTCCCGAAGTGCTGGACTTACAGGTGTGAGCCACTGCGCCCAGACTCATCTCCCAGTTTTTTATGTGTAGTTGTTGAAATGTTTCTTTTCTCCTTCCTGGCTAACTGAAGCTCATTTGTTGTATTTCAGGTTAGATATATGAACCTCTCTTAAAGCCTTTCCTGAGTTTTAGGTGCTCCCAGGCCCCCCACCAAAAGTGTTAAGCTTTATTGTCAATGTCTGTCTGCTAATGATTGTAAGCCCCCAAGGAAAGGAATATGTCTGGTTGATGGGATCATTTCCCACACCTTGCACAGTGTGCAACACAAATAGAAAAATACATGATTGTGATTCCAACCACTGCTTGTGGGGAAAAAGCAGTTCAATGACATGGTCTGTCCTGAAACATTACATTTTCTATCCTCACGTTCATCTTTTTTTTTTTTTTTGAGACCGAGTCTTGCTCTGTTGCTCAGGCTGGAGTGTAGTAGTGCAGTCTTGGCTCACTGCAACCCCTGCCTGATTTGTTTTTCTAAGACCAGCCGAGCGAGCACAAAAGAACCAGCAGGCAGGCAAGTGTAGGAGCAAAACTGCAAGTTTATTTTGGTAACCTAAGGTGTGGGGAAGAAGTCTGTCGGCCTCCGGCAAAGAAGGCCGACAGAGTCCCCCCACCCTCGTGGGGCTCTCGGGCGGGGTTCCTGCATCCCGACTTCAGTGGGGCTGGAGGAAGACCGCGTGGGACCTGGGCCAAGAACGGCTTTTCTAGGGAGTGGGAGGGCAATAGGCGGGGCACGGGCGTGTCGGGGGCGTTCCGCAGGTGCGACCAGGTAAATCTTGGTCTCTTTGGATTGACGTCACCTGGTGCATGCCCAGTTGGTCTGCACCTTCCTGGGTCGCCGGCTGCATTTTCGCGCGCGCGGGAAAAGTTGGGAGGGGGGATGAAGAACCCGGAAGTGCACCATCTTGCCTCCGTTCGTCCAAACACTGCCTACCGGGTTCAAGCAATTCTCTTGTCTCAGCCTCCTGAATAGCTGGGACTACTGCAGGCACGGGCCACTATGCCTGGCTAATTTTTGTGTTTTTAGGAGAGACTGGGTTTCACCATGTTGGCCAAGTTGGTCTCGAACTCCTGACCTCAAGTGATCCGCCCGCCTTGGCCTCCAAAAGTGCTGGGATTTTAGGTGTGAGCCTGTGCTCCGGGCCCCCTCATGTTCTTTTCATCATAAAGAATAATATTCATAGAGCACTTTACTGGGGGCTATGCTATTTTCCAGGGATAGGGACAGAAGCCAAACAAACCACTTCCTTGTTTCTTCAATAGAAATGATATTGAAATAAGGTCACTTTCATTTGTTTCCTCCTTTTATTCCAGTGGTGATTAAAACCGAAATCACTTTTCCAGGGATTGGTACATAAAAGCCCCAAGGACTAATCACTGATACTGAGCAACACTGACCTCAGGGTGATAGGTTTCCTGGTTATCCTTGATATATGTTGACAATATGCATCTAACCATTCACTAGATGCCTGGAAATGTTAATGTAAAATTAGCATCACTTAACAATGGTACTTGTTTAGGGATTGTTTTTAAAGTTTTTGAGCTGGTCCACTTGTTTCCTATCTCTAGTAATTCAATGAATAATAAACGAATAAGCTGTCTTTTGGTTTGCTTGTGGGAATGCAACTGCTAGTGTGTACTGGGTAAAAGGAGGTCATTGTGGGGCACGGTGAAGTCATTATTTATGAGTTAGTGGAATTTTCAATGGTTTCCTGGAGCAAGTAGATGTTTATATGTCTGATATTTTGAGCATATCTGGCAGAGGCTGTAAATAATATTGTATCTCACACATCTGACTTTTGTGGTTGACATCTAGGGGGCCCTTTTCCACGCTTACCATAGAACAGTATACAGAGACCTAACAGGAACGACCAGCCTCCCTGGATTAAGCTACTCCACGTCCACCTTCATAGAGAGGCAATTGTACCATGCAAAGCTTCTTACTTAAACCACCATTCAGACCAAGGAGAAAGGTGTCAACAAGGTCAGTGCTATAGTCAGGATCTGAACTGAAAGCTGAATAAACAAAATTAACATCCTAAGCCAAATCAAAATATTATTTTTATTTTGTTTTATTTTACTAGATCTTAGTTACTTTTTATTCTTAAACTAAAAAAAAAGCATTCAGTGGAATAATGTAAACTCAAAATTGGGTCGTCAAACTTTTTTTCCCTAGAAATGTTTGCACTGGAATAAAATTGAAATATTCAAATGTTTCTTAAACAGAGCTTGAAGAGTTGTTTTATGTGAAATCTTGGTTATAACTGAAGACAAATGACCTTTTGGAAATTTAAATTTCTCCGGGGTTCAGCTGCTTTCCTGTTTGTGAGTATCATCAAGAATGAAAGAGTCGGGCCGGGCGCGGTGGCTCACGACTGTAATCCCAGCACTTTGAGAGGCCGAGGCGGGCGGATCACGAGGTCAGGAGATGGAGATCATCCTGGTTAACATGGTGAAACCTTGTCTCTACTAAAAATACAAAAAAAAAAACAAAATTAGCAGGGCATGGTGGCGGGCGCCTGTAGTCGCAGCTACTCGGGAGGCTGAGGCAGGAGAATGGCCTGAACCCAGAA
>NW_012115289.1:4865413-4872177 GCF_000951035.1 Colobus angolensis palliatus | reverse complement strand
TTTTTTGAGACGAAGTCTCGCTTCTTCACCCAGGCTGGAGTGCAATGGTGTGATCCTGGCTCACTGCAACCTCTGCCTCCCAGGTCTAAGCAATTCTCTTGCCTCAGCCTCCCCAGTAGCTGGGATTACAGGCATGTGCCACCAAGCCAGGCTAATTTTTGTATTTTTAGTAGAGACGGGGTTTTACCATGTTGGCCAGGCTGGTCTCAAACTCCTGACCTCAGGTGATCCGCCTGCCTTGGACTCCCAAGTTGCTGGGATTACAGACATGAGCCACCACGCCCACCCCAGATGCTCTTTAAGAAGCCCCTTTGGAGGCCAGGCACCGTGGCTCACGCCTATAATCCCAGCACTTTGAGAGACTGAGGCGGGTGGATCATTTGAGGTCAAGAGTTTGAGACCAGCCTGGCCAACATGGTGAAACCCTATCTCTACTAAAAATATAAAAAAAATTAGCCGGGTGTGGTGGCCACACTGTAATCCCAGCTACTAGGGAGCCTGAGGCAGGAGAATTGCTAGAACCTGGGAGGCAGAGTTTGCGGTGAACCAAGATCGCACCACTGCACTCCAGCCTGGGCGACAGAGTGAGAATCAATCTTAAAAAAAAAAAAAAAAAAAAAAAGAAGAAAGAAAAGTCCCATTGGAGAAAGAGGCAGTATTGCTGCGCCTGGCACCTGCAGGGCACTGAGACCAGAGCGCAACTCTACCTGTCTTGCGAGACTACACCCTTCTCCCTCTTCCCCTTGCTTCTTGGGTCTGACCCTGAGAGTCTAAAACATTTGCTAGTGAGTTGGAGAGGAGGTGGATAGGGGAGAGAAGAAGTCAATGGTCCCTAGTCCTCCACTGCAGGGCTCTAAGCCTGAAGCAAACCTGAGCTAGAATTTAAAATAAGAGAATAAGATAATAGAATAAGGTTGGAGTTTTATATTAAACTGTTCTCAACTTTTAAAAATACAGACTGTTCTTGGGCCTGGAAAAGCTACGCGACCTGCCTGAGATTGTATCTATAGCCTGGAAAAATGATCTATGGAGTAAGTTTACTATGGCGTGATGGGCAAGATTAAAATTGTTTTCATGTTCATATTCTGCTGAGACTAACTTCTTCAAAAAATGGGTTCCATATATGTTTTGGAATTTTTTGCTTAAAAAAAGTATGACGATACTTTATGGCCTCCTTTTACATGTATGTGTCATCTACATACATATCATATATACATAATCATAGACTTTCACAGCTGGAAGGATATTTAGAGGTGTTCTAGTCCAACATATTCATTTTATAAACAAGGAAAATGAACTCTCATAAGATCTCTTTCAGTTCCAAAGTTTGAGGATTTTATGGTATTGACAACTACTCATAGAAGAAGTTGAAAGAAATCATACTTTTCTCTTAGGAATAGACATTAGAGACATTAGAGGATCTTAAAACAGAGTCAAGAGCCAGGTGTGGTGGCATGCACCTGTAATTCCAGCTACTCTGGAAACTGAGGCAGGAGGATCACTTGAGCCCCGGAGTTCGAGGCTGTAGTGAGGCACCCCAGCCTGGGGGACAGAGAGAGACACTGTCTCTTAAAAAACAAAACAAAAAAGCAGTCAAGAATCAAGAACCCTCTGGCTCAGGGAAGGCACTCAGGATACTAGTTGGCTCATTGCGTCTGCAGCACATACAAGAATGATTGCTTTTTTAAAAAAATTAGACTGGGGTACCTGCCAGCCTAAATAACTGCAGTGCTTGACCAAGAGCCAAGCCAAGCAAGTTCAAAGATTGCTCTTGTTTTAGACAAGATGATTTCTATTCACCTTCAGAGAACATTTAGGTCCTACCCTGTCCAGGGATTTAGGCTTGCAGGCTTCTCAGATGCCAGTCTTTTCATGGAGCCGTGGCTCTGCATACCTTGGTTTTTCTCCCACCCCTGTGGCAGAGGAGAATCCAGGAGGATCTTTCAAGCACCTTTAGGGAGGAAAACAGAGAAGGCAATAGCCACACCCCATTCATCTTCTCCTTTTCTTCTGAGTTCTCCATTTAATAGCAGCAAATTGCCTCTCGCCTCTCCCCTACTGCTCATAAACCATTTCCATGTGTATTATTATAATGATCGGCAGGATGTGGGAGAGTGAGACATCTCCCAGTACAGCCTGGCAAGCATTCTGAGGTTGATGGAGCACCAAAGATCCTCATAGGTCCCCTTTCCACACCCTTTCTCCTCCTATGTTCCCAGTGGTCACAGCTCCCAGGAACAGCAGTGACTCAGTGGTTCAAACATCAAAGTAAAGAGGCAATTGTCTGGAGCTCAAAGTGGATATTTAGGCAAACACTGAGAGCAGTGAGGAGTGTGTGGAACTTGGCCCGGAGAAATCCCCTGGGTGATATGCACGGATAGAACCCAAAGTTCAGCCTCTCACTAACCTCTCTGCAACTGAGATACTGAAGGAGAAGATGGCTGCAACACAAGAGATCTCTGCTTCCGTCTTGGGGATCCCCCCTGACAGTTTCAGGTTGACTCCACTAGGAGACACACTGTCGACCAGCTCTGAGCTAACATGCTTCCTCGGCCTCCAAGAGTGTAGATTCCTCCCTCACTAGCTCAAGTTGCTTGTCTCTAAGAATTCCAAAGAGGTGTGTCAGCTCTACAACAAAGCCAATAACCACTGTTGTTTTGCTGAGATTCTCCTTTACACTTACAGAAGACAAGGAGCTTTTCTAGAAAAAAAGAGGTTGTGATAAAAACTTTCTTCCCTTAGAATGTGAGGGGATGCAATGACTGAATCAACTGAACAATGCCCATCCATTTAGTCTCATGGCGTTCTAATTATCTCCCATCGTAATTCCAGTCCTAACTTCTTGCTCTAAAGCAGACTGATAAAAATCACCTTTTCATAGAATCATTATTGGCTTCAGCCATTGTATTAATCAGAAGTAATAACTACTGTAATAGCTTTTATTTTATTTTTTGAGATGGAGTCTTGCTCTTGTCTCCCAGGCTGAAGTGCAGTGGTGTGATCTTGGCTCACTGCAACCTCTGCCTCCTGGGTTCAAATGACTCTCCTGGCTCAGTCTCCTAAGTAGCTGGGATTACAGGTGTTCACCGCTATGCCTAGCTAATCTTTGTATGTTTTTTGGTAGAGGCAGGGTTTCACCATGTTGGCCAGGCTGGTCTCAAATTCCTAACCTCAGGTGATCCGCCCATCTACACCTCTCAAAGTGCTGGGATTTCAGGTGTGAACCACTGCACCTGGCCTGTAATAGCTTTTAAATCTTACTGCTTTAATACTAGACAGGTTATTTCTTAAAAAAGTTAAAGTCCAGTTCGGTGCTTGGCAACTGGACTCAGATGGCTTATGCCTAGTGCTTCCACCTCAGAGTCCTCTATTGGGTCCTCTGTATCTGGTCCCCCAACAAAGAGCTTGTGAACTATGCTGTCAGAGGTTTTAGGGAAGCCGGGCACATCGTAGCAACTCACATTCAGATTCAGCCCATGCTAGATTGCTTTGAGCTCAGGAGTTGGAGACCAGCCTGGGCAACATGGCAAAACCTCATTTCTACAAAAACTACAAAAATTAGGCAGGCATTGGTGGCTCATGCCTGTAGTCCCAGCTACTTGGGAGACTGAAATGGGAGAATTGCTTAAGCCTGGGAAATGGAGATTGCAGTGAGCCCAAAAGCAACAGCCTGGGCGACAGAGTGAGACTCTGTCTCAAACAAAACAAAACAGAACAAAATAAAACAAAACAAAAATGAAAAACAAGCCAAAAAAGAATCAGCCCATGCCTCACCTCACTGCAAGGGGCTGGGAAATGTAGTTCTGCTATGTGTTGCTGAGGAAGAAGAGGAGCCCACGGTTTTGGTGAGCGCTGTCTTGGTGACAGCCCACCTCTCTGGGGAAAGCAGTATATACAGGGATGAGGAGGCCAGGGTCTAGAGTTGGACTGCTTGGTCTGGAATCCTGGCCCAGACACTTCCTCGTCATGTGGCCTTCCCCTTTGTAAACTGGTCACAATAATGCTATTTACCCGAAGCGTTGCTGTGAGGGTTAAACAAGATGACTCCTGTAAGTGCCGAACTTAGAGCAGTGGCTGCACATAGTAAACACTTGAGAAATACTAGCTGTTTGCAATGAATGTGAAGCCTTTAAACCAAGCCCGGCAGCACAGAACCTCAGCTATTATTGTTCCTCCTTTCCCTTATTTATGACTTCAACTAAAACCTTCTTTTTTTTTTGAGACAGGGTCTCACTCTGTTGCTTAGGCTGGAGTGCAGTGGTGCCATCAAGGCTCACTGCAGCCCCTACCTCCTGGTCTCAAGTGATCCTCCCACCTCAGCCTCCTAAGTAGCTGGGACCACAGGTGCGCACCACCACACCCAGAGGGCTTTTTGTATTTTTGTAGAGACAGGGATTCACCATGTTGCCCAGGTAGGTCTCAAAGTCCTGGGCTCAATTGATCTGCCCATCCCAGCCTCTCAAAGTGCTAGGATTACAGGCGTGAACCACCGTGCCTGGCCTAAAAACCTTGTTTTCTGATGTTCGAGGTCCCCCATCTGCTTCTCTTTTTCTTTTCTGTTCTCTTCTTTGCTGCATGTTTAAATGTCTGGTTCTATTCCTGATTTTGTTTCTCTCTCCTCCATCATACAACCTCAGGCTGTGAAAATCTTCTTGGTTTATGCTCCACCCTGTGGCCTCCAGTTCTCGCTCCTCTATCAAATACCTCCTGCTAATTTCTTGTTAATAAAACCTTGTTTTATTGTACATTTAAAGAATCTCTCGCCGGGCGTGGTGGCTCAAGCCTGTAATCCCAGCACTTTGGGAGGCCGAGATGGGCGGATCACGAGGTCAGGAGATCGAGACCATCCTGGCTAACACGGTGAAACCTCTACTAAAAAATACAAAAAACTAGCCGGGCGACGTGGCGGGTGCCTGTAGTCCCAGCTACTTGGGAGGCTGAGCCAGGAGAATGGCGTAAACCCAGGAGGCGGAGCTTGCAGTGAGCTGAGATCCGGCCACTGCACTCCAGCCTGGGCGACAGAGCAAGACTCCATCTCAAAAAAAAAAAAAAAAAAAGAATCTCTCTAAATGAAGTGGAGCGTTCCCCTCTGATTTTCTATTTTTTCCCTTACATTGTATCAATTCTCACAGGGAATAAAACCCAGGAAAACCAGAGCTATTAGCACCAGCAATCCCAGTAGTTGGGAACCAGGTTTTATGGAGTCTCTGGGACACTGATGGGATAGTCAGAAAATAGAACCTGAGATAATTAATAGTTTCTGTAACTGTTTTATCTATGCAATCTGGAGAATTTTGGTTGGTACATCCTCATAGATAGAGAGCTTTATGAGAGCAGGCATTTTGTTATTCATAACTGTAGCTCCCTGGAACAGTACACATAATAGGTGTTCACAACTGGCTTGCTTAAAAAAAAAAAATCAGTGTTCACTTGAAGAAAGGAGAGTTAGCAGCAGAAGAGAAATGAGGAGAAGAGAACAGATTTATTAAAGCCTACTCAACTAGTTTCTTCTGATATTCTCCACCACTACCTTTTATGGTATTTTTAATTAAAGGATTAAAGTCATCATTAACAAATTTTTGTTTTTTGCATTAGAAAAGACAGTATAGCGAGACTCTCTCTATTAAAAAAAAATAAAAAGAATTAGTGGAGCTTGGTGGCGAGCGCCTGTAGTCCTGGGGGCGGAGGTGGGAGGATCAGTTGAGCTGAGGATGTCAAGGCTGTGGTGAGCTATTATTGTGCCCCTGCACTCCAGCCTGGGTGACAGAGAGACAACCTGTCTCCACAAAAATTAAAAAGAAAACAAAGAAAAACAAAAGAAAGTACATTAGTTCAAGATGAAATCTTGCTGTGACAAAAAAGAAAAGAAAGGACACTAGCAATATTGGAAGAGCTAGCATATTTCATGCCTTCAGGATCTCAATGGTCATTCTGATTCACCAGATTATTCATTTTTCTCTTGAAAACTGTTGAGGCCAGGCACAGTGGCTCACGCCTGTAATCCCAGCACTTTGGGAGTCTGAGGCAGGCAGATTACCTGAAGTCAGAAGTTCGAGACCAGCCTGGCCAACATGGTGAAACCTCGTGTCTACTAAAAATACAAAATGAGCTGGGCATGGTGGCACACACCTATAATCCCAGTTACTTGGGACGTGAGGCAGAAGAATCACTTGAACTCCGGAGGCAGAGGTTGCAGTGAGCCGAGATCACACTAACACACCCCAGCCTGGGCAACAGAGCGAGCGACTCAGTCTCAAAAAAAAAAAAAAATTGTTGAGAAGACAAGTTCTCCAGATCAAGTTTAATTGAAAAAAGGCAATTACGCATATGTTCATGTTAGTTAAATTCTGAAGTAACAAACAAAAAATCAGAACAAAGTATTACATTGTATTTGTTCTCATTTTAAAATAGTTTGTAAAGTTATCTTTTAAATGTTGAAAATGGCTGGGCTTGGTGGCTCACACCTGTAATCCCAGTACTTTGGGAATCCAAGGCAGGTGGATCACTTGAGCTCAGTTCGAGATCAGCCTGGACAACATGACAAAACCCTGTCTCCAGAAAAAATACAAAAGCTAGCTGGGTGTAGTGGCACACACCTGTAGTCCCAGAGACTGAGGTGGGAGGATCACCTTAGCCTGGGAAGCAGAGGCTGCAGGGAGTGGAGATTGTGCTACTGCACTCCAACCAGGACAATGGAGTGAGACCTTGTCTCAAAAAAAAAAAAAAAAAAAAAAAAAAAAAAAAAAAAAAAAAAAAAAAAAAAA
>NW_012115289.1:4862531-4864213 GCF_000951035.1 Colobus angolensis palliatus | reverse complement strand
ATTCTCCTGCCTCAGCCTCCCGAGTAGCTGGGACTACAGGCGCCCGCTAGTTTTTTGTATTTTTTTAGTAGAGACAGGGTTTCACCGGGTTAGCCAGGATGGTCTCGATCTCTTGACCTCGTCATCCGCCTGTCTTGGCCTCCCAAAGTGCTGGGATTGCAGGCTTGAGCCACTGTGGCCGGCCTATTTCCTGAGTTTTTATAGGGTGCAGGGAGTGATAACAAGAGCAGGCATGAAGCCAAGTCAGTGGTGCCTGCATTAAGACCAGGCTACCTACCTTGAATAGAAAGACTGGCTAAACTGAGTTGTGAGCTGTTAATAGGCTCGCAAGGTAACAGGGAGAGGCAGTGATCGTCCAAGCTCATGATGAGCTCTGAGGGGAAATCCCATTTCTGGGTGCAGCTGAATCATGCACACATGTATTACAGCAGTCCCCAACCTTCCTGGCACCAGGGACCGGTTTCGTGGAAGACAATTTTTCCACGGACGGGGTGCGGGGTGGGGGCGACGGTTTCAGGATGATTCAAGTGCATTACATTTATTGTGTACTTGATTTCTATTGTTATTACATACTCCTCATAATGTAGAATCAGTGGGAGCCCTGAGCTGTTTTCCTACGACTAGACAGTCCCACCTAGTCGTAGGGTGATGGGAAACAGTGGCAGATCATCGGGCATTAGAGTCTCATAAGGAGTGCACAACCTAGATCCTTCGCATGTGCAGCTCACAATAGGGTTCGTGCTCCAGTGAGAATCTAATGCTGCCACTGATCTGACAGGAGGAGGAGCTCAGGCAGTAATGCGAGTGATGGGGAGCAGCTGTAAATACAGATGAAGCTTCGCTCACTCACCTACCACTCACCTCCTGCTGTGTGGCCCGCTTCCTAACAGGCCATGGACTGGTACTCGTCTGTGGCCTGCGGGTTGGGGACCCCTGTCCTAGGAGATCTGTGAGCAATGTCTGAAGTGTTAGTCAGGAGAAACGGAGCTCATCCTTCTGAGGCTGAGGCCAGGCCTTGGTTTGCCTATTGCAGAGGACAATTTTCTGGGCCCTAAGATGTGGCTTTGCTTCCTCATAACCTGTCTTTTTTTATTATCATTGTCTAAGTTGTCAGTAAGTGTCATCGGCTTCTCTTAAAAGCCTTTTGGAAGAACTTTTATGTCACATGAATAGAAGCAATGGAGATAATTTCCTTCCTTCACCTTCATTCACTGTTATGTCTTTGGCCCAGGTTCACTTTCAGCACACTGGAGACGTTGCTCATGGTCATCTGTATCTGGGTTCAGTTCTTGGATTCACTGCTCATGCGGGGTCATTTGCAGTCTCCTCCATCCTCCTCCCACCTTCCAATCTTACAGCTGACCCTAGTCTACAAAAATTTCAGTTCCCTATCTTTCACGTCAGCCAGTTAGATTGTACCTCATCCTTTGCGGGGAACTGGGAATCTTTCTTTTGCTCTCATTTTCCCCAGTTTGTAGACCACTAGCAATGGCAAGGTGGTTTACCATTCACGGTTAATAAACATTTTACTAGGGGTTTAATAATCAACATGTTATTTCCTGTTTTTCACACATCAATGTGAAAACTACCTTTGTCTCTCTAGTGACAATTGTGCTGGTGTGACATCTGAATGGAAACTGTTCAACTTTCTTTTTTTTTTTTTTTTTTTGAGACGGAGTCTC
>NW_012115289.1:4851051-4861555 GCF_000951035.1 Colobus angolensis palliatus | reverse complement strand
AAATAAATAAAATAAAATGCCAGGATGTGCATGCTTAGAGACATGCATTTGTAAATTTCAAAAAAAAAAAAAGGTAGAGGCAAAAGTAAAATTAAGTGTAATTAAGTAAAATTAAGTCTTTCTGGAAGACATTACAGATGGTCCTTGACTTATGATCATTCAACTTATGATTTTTTGACTTTATTTCGAGTACCCATACAATCTTTCTGTTTTTCACTTTCAGTATAGTATTTAATAAATTACATGAGATAGTCAACACTGTTATAATGTAGGCTTTGTGTTAGATAATTTTGTTCTGCTGTAGGCTATTACAAGTGTTCTGAGCACATTAAAGTAAGCTAGGATAAGCTATGATGTTTGGTAGGTTGAGCGTGTTAAATGCACTTTTTGGGCTAGGCGTGGTGGTTCATGCCTGTAATCCCAGCACTTTGGGAGGCCGAGACGGGAGGATTGCTTGAACCCAGGAGTTTTGAGACCAGCCTGGGCAACATGGCAAAACCTCATCTCTACTAAAAATATAAAAAAGTAGCTAGGTGTGGTGGTGCACATATGTAGTCCCAGCTACTTGGGAGGCTGAGGTTGGGGAATCACCTGAGCCTAGGAAGTTGAGGCTGTAATCAGCCATGATCAATCACACCACTGCACTCCAGCCTGGGTGACAGAGTGAGACCTGGCTCAAAAAAAAAAAAAAAAAAAAAGGACATTCAACAATGCTATTTTCAACTTACAATGGGTTTATTGGGACATAACTCCATCATAAGTTGAGGAGCATGTGCATATTTCTTATCATGGTGGGGTTTTCTAAAATGAGATCGAGTGCCAAGTTGTGCTCTGGTAGAGCTGTAAAGGATAATAAGCTGGAGCCACAGCAATCTATTATATTGGCTTAATTCCGGCAAGATGAGAACACTGGAATTCAGTGTTTACTGGAAGAAATAGCACCTATGTTAAAGCAGGTGATTACCAAAGAGAACTAAGAAAAATGAAAAAAAATTAACAACCCTAACTTCCAACAATTCTAACCAGTTTAGCACAAAGTACTGAGTTGGCGGGCACTTTGCACAAGTTGCCTGTATAGATGTACAAACCCAATAAGCAAATTCAGAAAGAAAGCTTTGCCCAGGGTATATCACACTATGAAATTTGAATGAATTTTTTGGAACAGAAAAATGATGGTTTGGGGATTATATATGTGAACTATGGGACTAGAGAGACCTCACTTTTTTTTTTCTTTTTGAGACGGGGTCTTGCTCTGTCGCCAGGCTGGAGTGCAGTGGTGCCATCTCCTGGGCTCAAGAGATTCTCCTGCCTCAGCCTCCCAAGTACCTGGGACTACAGGCGTGCGCCACCATGCCCAGCTAATTTTTGTATTTTTAGTAGAGACGGGGCTTCACCATGTTGGCCAGGATGGTCTCGATCTCTTGACCTCGTGATTCACCCACCTTGGCCTCCCAAAGTGCTGGGATTACAGGTGTGAGCCACCGTGCATGGCCAGCATACACTTCTTTACTTCTGTTGAAGTTAGGCATGTCCACACAATTTGACTTGGCAAATGAAATGTGAGAGTAAATAATGAGATTCACCTCTCATTTCCTCTGGTTTGGTCACCAAAGAAGAACATATTGAAATGGAATCTACATCAGCAGCCAACTCTGCTGGCTGGTATGAGACATGTATTGTGAATAAGAAACAAATCGTGTCAGCCAGTGACATCTGGGGGTTGTTTGTTGTTAAAGTGGAAACTAGCCTACCCTGACTGATGAAGGCAGTGTAGGGCTAGGTAATCTACTTGTGGATGGACATGTGTTCAGAAGTAGCCTGTGACACAGCTGAACAACTTAACAGTCTGATGCCAAACAACTTAACAGGTTGATGCTTAAAGAATGACTCTTCAAAGATGAGAGCAGCCCCCAAACAAAACAAAACAACACAAAGGGAAAATTCTTCAGAGGCTATGTTGAGAAGTCCTTCTGTTTGTAACAGGATTTTCTTTCCCTTTAGCTACTGCCCAGCAAGGAAGGCTGATCCATACACTTTCTCCTTTACAATCTCTGATTCATGCAACTATCATTGTCAAAAAGAGATTGTGGACTAGGCTGGGTGCAGTGGCTCATGCCTGTAATCCCAGCACTTTGGGAGGCTGAGGTGGGTGGATCATCTGAGGTCAAGAGTTTGAGACCAGCCTGGCCAACATGGCAAAACCTGTCTCTATTAAAAATACAAAAAAATTAGCTGGACGTGGTGGTGTGTGCCTGTAATCCCAGCTACTCGGGAGGCTGAGACAGGAGAACCTTGAACACAGCAGGCAGAGGTTGCAGTGAGCTGAGATTACGCCACTGCACTACAGCCTGGGTGACAGAGGGAGACTCCATCTCAAAAAAGAAAAAAAAGAGATTGTGGACTAATGACATCTTTTTTTTTTTTTTTGAGATGGAGTCTTCCTCTGTCACCTAGGCTGGAGTGCAGTGGCACGATCTCGGCTTACTGCAAGCTCCACCTCCCAGGTTCATGCCATTCTCCTGCTTCAGCCTCCTCAGCAGCTGGGACTACAGGCGCCTGCCACCAAGCCCGGCTGATTTTTTTGTGTTTTTAGTAGAGACGGGGTTTCACCTTGTTAGCCAGGATGGTCACAATCGCCTGACCTCGTGATCTGCCCACCTCAGCCTCCCAAAGTGCTGGGATTACAGGTGTGAGCCACCACGCCCAGCCTAATGACATCTTTTATGATGGCTTTCTACATCGCCTTTCCTTGCCAACTCCCTCTTTTCCTCTCTACTTCCTTCCTTCCTTCCTGAGAAAAAATGAAATGACCAAGTGCCTACTTTGTGCCAGGCATTGTATAAATTTCTAGAAGTGCAAAGCCAAAGGATTGTGATTTGGTCCCAGAGGAGCTTCTATCTAGTTAATGGTATAGTCTAACCTCTTTAAACGCATACTACTAATACAAAGTGGTGAATGTTGTACAGGTACTTGAGATATTTACAAGATAACATCCAGGCTCCCAAATAACATGCAGTGGCCGTCATCTTATGTGGCTAAGCCTTGAACTTTATACAGACCTCTAGCACGAATCAATCCAAACAACACATAATTATCTTAGTAAGATCTGCAGTTAGTAGTATTCATTCAAAACTTTGCTAAGTCTTAAGTTTGCAAAAGTCTTTAGTAGGCAAGAGACCATTGTTTTAAAACAGAAAAATAGTTACATACGTAGAGTATTTGAGGAGTGTGTGAGAACTGCCTATTCAACTCTGTTGGGCCAGGATGTAGACCTTTCCAAATCACATGACCTTCTCCCTGTTGGCACAGTCAATCATATCTGAAAATGACGATATATGGAAATAATTAAATAACAAAGAAGAGAGATAAACAATGTCAAGTGACTTGGGCAGTAGCCAGGAACTGAGAATGTTAAAAAATATTTTGCAGAAGATTGTACATTTAAAAGTCATAAACTGTGACTGATCATAGGAATTTATTTTTAAATAGGTTTCATTAGTTCAAGTTAGAATGACAATAAATGTGAAGAACATGTCTGGGATGCGGTTTGTTGTTGTTGTTGTTGTTGTTTGTTTTTTGTTTTTGCTTTTATTCAGCAAAGCATACATTTTTTTTTTCCAAAACATAATATCACTCAGCAAAAAACCAACCAAAGAATAGTAACAAAAAAAACAGCACACATACCACAAAGCAAACCAAACATAGCTCAGTTTGCCTACAGATAACATATTTTGTCTTTTAATTTTGGCATGTCGAAGTCACAGAAACTCACAGACTTAATATGCACACCCAAAGATTCTAAGTGCTTATTTAGGAAGTATCTTTATTTGGAATAAAGAATTTCGAGTTATAAAACTGATGGCTTATAGAATGCAGTTTACTAAATTGGTCTTCGTTCTTACAAACTAGAGTAATCTTGTTCTTTGAGAGTTGAGAATATATATTCATCTACATTTCTGCATCGAGTGGCCCACAGTTAATTTTCATCACTGGTGGGGTGGGCAGAATGTTCACTCTCTTCTGCTGCTGTGCTGTGTCTTCGTTGACTTGGAATAGCAGGAAGCACTCGGTTTGTCTGCAGAGGTTCTCCAGATAGAACTGGGGAGAAAGAATAGAATGAGAGACTTTCAAGATTTGCTTCTCACAGGAAGGCGGCAGGAGAATTGTGTTGTGTTTTAGGAGTGGAGTCATTTCTAAGAAGGGTGTCTTGGTGAGAGCTAGACTGCAGAGAGAAGCTGTGTATGCATTTCTTGTATATATATATGTTCAGACTTGCCACATGAAGTCTGGGATTTCAAATATGCCCACACAGAAGACTGTACCAAGTTTGATCAAACATGATTGGGCTGTGCATGCCTGGCAGAGCTTTTCCTTGGGGTGGAGTAGCTGTTGATGTTCAACAACTGCTCACAAGGCTCTAAAGAAGGCCCAAGACATTTGTACTGTGCTTTTATGCAAACCTCAAAAGGCTCTCAGGCTTCTTTTAGGAAAAGCACTGTAGGCCCTTTCATTTCTTTTTTGTAGAGCTAAGTTGATCAAAGATCTTTATCTTTCCTTCTCTCCTGAAACTTAACTGTGAAAAGCAAAGCTCTTGGGCCCTGCCAAAAAAACCTCTCTTTGGCTTCTCCAAGCTCCATCAGCATTCAAGACTGAGTGGCTCTTTCCTTAACTAGATGTTTTTGTGGCTACAGTTCTGCTTAAAGACAGATTCCGGCTTGAATTTCATTCAATGATAGAATTGACAGTATCCAAAATGTTCACTTTACACACATCTGTAAAGGGCAGAGGAACTGATCTGTCAAGGAAGAGGTCTTGGTTTCTGCTACTAACTCTCTGTGTGACCTTGGACATATCCCTCTACCTCTTAGTTTCCTTATCTGCTAAAAGACAGAGTTGTACTAAGACCCTGTAGTTCATCATTTTAACCTAAAGAGTTCTAGAGCTCTTGGTTTGTCTCCTTCAAATCCTAGCCTGGGGAGAAAGACATACTGGATATATACTCTGTGCAAACAGTGTGCCAAATGTTTTACATATGTTGTCTCATTTAGTACTCCCATAAATCTTACTAGGATGGCACTATCGTTATGGACAATGAGGAAACTAAAGTACAGAAAGGTTGAGAAACTTATCTGAAATAGGACAGCTCCTAAATCATCTAACCTGCATTTAGAAGGATGTGGAGGTGGCCGGGCGCGGTGGCTCAAGCCTGTAATCCCAGCACTTTGGGAGGCTGAGACGGGCGGATCACGAGGTCAGGAGATCAAGACCATCCTGGCTAACACGGTGAAACCCTGTCTCTACTAAAAAATACAAAAAAAAAAAAAAAGAAGGATGTGGAGGGGCTGTGTGTGGGGTGTGTGTGTGCGTGTGTGTGTTAAATGCAGTGGGGTGCAATTGGAAGAAAAAAAGAAAATAAATTAGAATCCAGTAAGTATTGCTTATTTCATGAGGCAGTAGACTCAGTGTTCTGTAGTTTTGTTTCTGGCTTTACAACAGGAATAATAATAAAACTTGCTTTATTATTACTATGCTTCAGAGTATAGATATGAAAATATTCAAACTCAGAATCTCTGGGTGGGGGACCCAGGAATCTACTTCACAACAAACACCCGAGGTAATACTTAGGCATACTCAAGTTTGAAGATCACTGGCCCAATGGAGTATATTAACATTTTATATTAGGAGAGTTTTTTTATATAAAATATTATAAAATAAATCAATAATACCAAGAGTAATCCTGATGAACTGAATTTTTTTTTCTGCTTAGGAATGCATGGACTGTAAGTACAGAGGTGATGTACATTTCTATCTGTCCAGTATAGTAAGGAAACTGATATCAAGAGGCCAGTCTTAAAAGGGAATTTTTAAAGCACCTTCCTAAAGACTTTAAATAATACGTGTAAAAATAAACTGTTTATTGCTTCAATAGTTCAAACACAAAAATTCCTAAAGGGAGGGAGTATTCTTTTTTTAAAAAAATAAGCATCTAAAAAAAGCTTTAAAGATGGTCTCTGTTTTCCTGTAATTTATAAGTGTTGGCACCTGATGTTCCCTTGAAAAATGAAAGTATGAAAGTAGGGCTGGGCGTGGTGGCTCACGCCTGTAATCCCAGCATTTTGGGAGGCCGAGGTGGGTGGATCACTTGAGGTCAGGAGTTGGAAACCAGCCTGGCCAACATGGCGAAACCCCATCTCTACTAGAAAAAAATACAAAAATTAGCCAGGCGTGGTGGCAGGCACCTGTAATCCCAGTTACTTGGGAGGCTGAGGCAGGGGAATCGCTTGAACCTGGGAGGCGGAGGTTGCAGTGAGCTGAGATCCTGCCATTGCACTCTAGCCTGGGTGACAGAGCAAGACTCCATCTCAAAAAAAAAAAAAAAAGAAAAGAAAAATGAAAGTAAACTGAAATAACATTTACTTGTGTCTAGATGTGTAACACTTGCAAAGGAAGCTGTGGAAGATTCATAATACTTACATTTTTGATCTGGTAGGGGAGCTAGGTTGTTCCGAGTGAAAGGAAGATCCCTGATTTTGTGTCTGTTCGGGGAAAGATGCTGAAAATTTTGTCCTGAAGATAAAACATATTTGCGTCAATCACTTGAGACTCAACCAAGTGCAAATTACAGAATACAATGGATAAGAGAATCATCAAAGTTGTTACAGATCACTAAATTTAAGGCGGTAACAGTAACAATGAAAACAATGATAGCTATACTTTACTGCATTTCTGTTATATACCAGTCACTGTTTAAATGATAGGAAAAGGTACTAGAAATCATTTCTTGAGTGTACTAGTTTAAGCAAAATTTTATAAAGAAGCACAGTGGGTACTTACCCCATAAAAGTTAAAGTTGAAAGAAATGAAAATAATATACATATGGCATATCTTATCATATATTCATCAAATCTTTGATGAAATGAGTGGGTGATGAGTAGAGTATTTTCTTCTAGAAGAGAGTTTCTCAATCCTGGTTGCACATAGGAATTATCTAAGAAGTTACGAAACATACTGCTGTCCTGGCCACATCCCAGGTTATTACATTGGAATCTCTGGAGATGGGGCATGGTGTCAGATGTTTATCAGCTCCCAGCTGATTCAAGTGCAACCAGGATGGAGAATCATTGACCTGGAAGACAGAATGGGGTGGATGCACTCGGGAAACCTATTCTCTAACTTGGACAGAAAGCAATGGTGTATGCGTGGACCATGTGAGCCAGCTCTCAAGAGCTGATGGTTACGCTTTCAGAAATTTTGTGAACTGTTTGACATCACACTAGTGTCTTGAAATCAGCCATGGTGGGTGTATTTACACTGTGAAAAATCAACAAGCACAGATTTTTCTCCTGGAAAGCCAGCTGGTAAACATTCATCAATGTACTACTGACTTTAAGATATGGATGTTCCATACCTGAAAATAGAAGCGGACACACAAATATGATTTAAATCCATTTTAAAATTGACTGGATGGTATCATGAATAGGAGCTTGGTTGGGCTCTTGGGTCAAACAGAATTAGGTTTGATTGCCTGCTTCCCCACTTTTTAGTTGTATGACCTTGGGCAAATGACATAACCTCTGAACACCTCAATTTTTTCGTATACAAAATGATGAAAATAATTCTATGTCTTTTCCACTTGTCATGAGGATTACATTGGAGAACAAGAGTGAAGCATTTAGCTTATAGGGTAAAGTACTCAATAGACCTTAACAAAAAAAGATTATTTGATCTTTTGCCTATCAGCCTAGTAAAAAAGAACCAGAGTTGCTACGACAATGCTCCTAGAGTTTAAGGGTCTTCTGTTGGAGCAAAATAGCATAAGAAAAAAAGAAAAAACAAGAGGATTAGCCAAGATCCACCTTCCATCTATTTAGGTGAATCTTATGGTGGATGGTCTGTGCAGAAATGGCCACCTCAGCAATGTTAGTTGATGGAGATTAAATCTCCAGTCTCCCTGGTGGATATTTTGCCATTATATTTTATCCTATTGAACACTGAAGGTCAAATAACTTCAGGAGCTATTATTTACAGAGAAAATAATCCATGTGTAGAATTATCATTAAAATTTATATTAGCAAATAGCTTATTTATCCATGAACACTTGAGCAGATATTTGTAAAACCAACAATGAGATAATGACAATTAAGAGTTATGTTTATGGAGCACTTACTTTTGTCAGGAATAGGGATAAATGCTGTAGGCATAATCTTATATAATTCTGACAATCACTTTTTCTTGTGAGATAGATTCTATTATCATCCTCATTTTACAAATGAGGACCTTGTGACTTCGAGGAGTTCTAAAAGTGCTCAAGTCATATGCTAGGAAGGGACAGAGCCTAGACTTCAACCCTATAGGGCTGCCCCTGTAACTTCTGTTATTCTGCCTCCTCTAAGCAGATGGGAGAAGTGGGCAGAGAAGGGTTGCAGCAGTGACTTGGACATGAAGCGGAGTTAAATTTTATTCCATGTTGGCATTTTGCTCAGTTTTCAGGGACAGGGTGGAGCCGTGCTTAGCCCAAAGCTGTCTGGTGCTGCAGGCAACTGAAGGGAGTGTTCAGCTTTGGGGACAGGGTCAAGGACCACTGTCCTAGGAAAAAAGGATAGGAAATGTTTTCACAGTTACATGATGGAACCAGAGGTGACTGCAGCATTAATAATAATAATAATGATAATAATAATAAATAGATAATTCAGCAATCATCCATTGAGCACTCATTATATTCCAGACCCTAGAGTACAAAGAGGAGAAGGCAAGGTGTTCAGGAAGGGATTGCAATTAATGTGGGAGGAGACACAGGTAAACATGTGGTTTTGAAGCTCCATGAGTAGTGCTGTGATAGAGTTTGTGAGGGCATTGCAGAGGAAGGAATGGTCCAGAGAAGTTGACGTTTTCTTGGATCCCACAGACCTTGTTCCAATATCTCCTCTGACACTTCCTAGCTAGCTCTGTGGCCTTAGGCAGATGAGCTAACCTCTCTGTCTCAATTGCTTCAATTATAAACAGGATAAATTCTCTCCTGCAATGTTGTGGAAAGCGAAGTGTGTAGGTGTGTAGGTGTTTTTGGAGACAGTGTCTTGCTATGTTGCTCAGGATGGAGTGCAGCAGTGCCATCCTGGCTCATGGCAACCTCTGCCTCCCGGGTTCCAGCAATTCTCCTGCCTCAGCTTCCTGAGTAGCTGGGACTACAGGTGTGCACCACCACACCAGGCTAATTTTTGTATTTTTAGTAGAGACGGGATTTCACCATGTTGACCAGGCTGATCTTGAACTCCTGACCTTAGGTGATCCACCCGTCTCAGCCTCCCAAAGTGTTGGGATTACAGGCGTGAGCCACTGTGCCCGGCAAGGTGGAGCTATTCTTATTAGGAGTCCTATGAAAGAACCATATTTCCTACAGAGATCAGGGTGACCTTCACATATTATAGAAGGTGAGTTTTGAGCTGGTTCTTAAAAGATTATAGGAATCAGTCAAGCACACAGCGGAGAGAACCCAAAATAATAACAAGGGCCAAGATGTCATAGAATGAAAAGGTATGAAATTGTCAAGAAACTGAGACATATTCAAGGAACTGCTGAAGAGGTAGGGGTGGGGATTTGAGATGGGCGGTGCAGAAGCTGAGAATGACCATGCCGTGAGGGCTTTGTTTGCCCCGTTTAGAACCCTGGCCTTTGTCCTGAAAAGATGCAAAACCTTTGATGGGTTTAGACAGAGGGGTCACAGGATCAGACCTAACCAGCCAGAAGAGTGCATTGTTGCTGAGAAAGTCTAGAAAATTCTAGAGAAGGAAACTCTCTTTTGTAGGAGAAAGGAAGCGCACACTCTTTTACTTTTCTTGTGATGGCTTATAAATAACCAGGCTGGCAGACAACACTACAGAGCTTTCTGTTCCATTTTCTCTGAAAGCTGCCTGCAATGAATTAAGTTGATGTGCTCCAAATTCCAACTCTCTAGGATAAGTGCTTCATTACCCATCTTGCTGCATCCAACCCCTGACAGGTCTCAATAAATGTTAAGCAATAATCATTACAGCTAAACGTTCAGGGCTGCTGATGTAAGCATTGGATAGTGGCTGCCCGGAATTTTAACAGCAGCACTGCTAACCCATATTATTTCTACCAAACCCAGGGCAGGAAAGGAGGAAATCCAAAGATAAAGGGACTATCCAAGATCAAGTCAGTGCTACAGTGGGATGATTTATCCAACTGCTTTACCACATTAAACTTTCACATAAACTATTGAGAGCTCAACGTAGAAATCTAAGTTTCAACCCTCCTAGATTAACAACAACGACAACACCCACTTCAGTGTAGTGCAGAAGCCTCAGTGACCTCAAAACAATTATTGTTAAAAACGTTCACAAAAATAAAATCTGTAAGGCTGGGAAAGGTTTTTTCTTTTTCTTTTTTTTTTTTTTGAGACAGAGTCTCGCTTTGTCACCCAGGCTGGAGTGCAGTGGTACGATCTCGGCTCACTGCAACCTCTGCCTCTTGAATTCAAGCGATT
>NW_012115289.1:4841581-4849641 GCF_000951035.1 Colobus angolensis palliatus | reverse complement strand
GCCTCCCTCTGTCACCCAGTCTGGGGTACAGTGGTGTGATCTTGGCTCACTGCAACCTCTGCCTCCCGGGCTCAAGTGATCCTCCTGTCTCAGCCCCCCAAGTAGCTGCGACCACAGGCACGCACCCCTACTCCTGGTTAATTTTATTGTAGAAACGAAGCTTCACCATGTTGCCCAGGCTGGTCTTGAACTCCTGAGCTCTAGCAATCCACCTGCCTCAGCCTCTCAAAGTGCTGGGATTGCAAGCGTGAGCCACTGCCCCTGGCTGTGATAGCAGTAAACTTCTATATTGTTCAAGCCCCTGTGACTTTGGATTTCTTTTACAGGAAGCTGAACCCCATCCTGACTGATATAAAAGAGACAGGCCAAGGCTGTCTTTGGAACGGAAAAAGAACAAGACTTTCAGATTTTCACATGATTTTCATAACAGAAGGTATTTGTTTGGCTGGGACAGGCCTAACTCTGGAAAACAGGATGGGTTGAGGCTCTGAAGTGTCAAAAGGTGGCAGACCACTGTGTTCCCTTCCTGATCCTTCTGCAGAAAAAAATGCAAACACTACCCATGCCACCAGCCAAGTGCTTCAGTGCTTTGTGGAGGAAGCAAAATCTTGAACGGAGTTTTTCTCAGACACCAGGAAACAGCCTTTATGTGCTTATCCATATTTATCCTGTGTCTAAATATGTATAAAAATATGAGTGAGGGAGCCATATTCTATCTCAAAGGTTTCAGGCACTGGGCACATGTCAAAGAGTGAAGAGAGTCAAATTCAATTGCATATTAAACACAAAGGAATTTTACTCATTCTAAAAAAATATATGGCCCTTTTCTACTTTTTAAAAAACACATTGCGGCTGGGCACTGTGGCTCAGGCCTGTAATCTCAGCATTCTGGGAGGCCGAGGCAGGCAGATCACGAGGTCAGGAGTTTGAGACCAGTCTGGCCAACATAGTGAAACCCTGTCTCCACTAAAAATACAAAAATTAGCCAGGCGTGGTGGCACATGCCTGTAATCCCAGCTACCCGAGAGGCTGAGGCAGAAGAATTGCTTGAACCCAGGAGGTGGATGTTGCAGTGAGCCAAGATCATGCCACTACACTCCAGCCTGGGTGACAGAGTGAGACTCTGTCTCAAAAAAAACAAAAACAAAAACAAAACAAAACAAAACACACACACACACACACCCAAAAACACCCCACATTGTTGTCTTGGTCTTTCATTTTTCTACTCTTAGAGAAAAATGGCTTCCATAAATAAATTATTTTTTCTCTTAATCCTACTGTAAGAAAAACAACAACTGAAAGAGACAGAGGCTACAGGGAGCCGTGATTGTGCCACTGTACTCTAGCCTGGGTGACAGAGTGTGACATTGTCTCAAATAAATAAATAAATACATAAATAAATAATAAATTCTTTAGTGTGATACATTTGTTTAAAAAGTGGGATATGTACATATTTCATATTATAAGGCCTGTCTGACACTCCATGGAGAGACGGTGGAGCGGTGTGGACTCAACTGAACTGGGGACAGTGGTGTCTAAGTGAACAGTGGTTACTCAGATCCAGCCAATTATTGCCATGTGGGAATCTGGGTGTAGTGTTGCCAGATTTTCTAGTTTTTCGAGAGAAGCTAGAATTCTAGATTTTTATATAAAATTTCATAATTTAAAAATATTGACAATTAATTCACTTAAAAACAAGCCAAGGTACTGTGGCACCGAAGAGGCTTTGGAAGCTGTTTTGCAGCCTCTGCTGCTTTTGAACAATGGTGCAAAGAATCACCTGTGGATCTTTCTTCTTTTTTTTTTTTTTTCTGTAGAGGTGGGGGTCTTGCTACATTGACCCCCTGCCTCAGCCCTTCAAAGTTCTGAGATTACAAGTGTGAGTCACTGTACCCAGCCTATGGATCATTTAAAAAATAAAAATAAATTCTTTAGTGTGATAAATGTATTTATAAGGTGGGGAATAGATACATATACATTTGTATAAAAATACAAATTCTATGCCAGGCATGGTGGCTCACGCCTGTAATCCCAGCACTTTGGGAGACTGAGGCGGGCAGATCACAAGTTCAGGAGATCGAGACCATCTGGCTAATACAGTGAAACCCCATCTCTACTAAAAATACAAAAAATTAGCTGGCTGTGGTGGCATATTCCTGTAGTCCCAGATACTTGGGAGGCTGAGCAGGAGAATTGCTTGAACCTGGGAAGCGGAGGTTGTAGTGAGCTGAGAGCGCACCACTGTGGAGGTTGCAGTGAGCTGAGATCCCGCCACTGCACTCCAGCCTGGGTGAGAGTGAGTCTCAAAAAAAAAAACGTGTATACACACACACACACACACACACACATATACACACACATATACATACACACACACATATACACACACACACACACATAAATTCTTAGGCTTGGCGTGGTGGCTCATGCCTGTAATCTCAGCACTTTGGGAGACCGAGAAGGGTGGACTGCGTGAGGCCATGAGTTCACCAACAGCCTGGGAAACATAGTGAAACTCCATCTCTACAAAAAAAAAAAATTGCCAGATGTAAGGGTGCGTACCTATAGTCCTAGCTACTCAGGAAGCTGAGGCAGGGGGATCACTTGAACCCAGGAGACAGAGGCTGCAGGGAACCGTGATTGTGCCACTGTACTCGAGCCTGGGTGACAGAATGTGACCTTGTCTCAAATAAATAAATAAATACATAAATAAATAATAAATTCTTTAGTGTGATACTTTTGTTTAAAAAGTGGGATATGTGCATATTTCATATCTAAAAATGGAGATATATGTGTGTAAAATATCTCTGGAAGGATAAAAAAATTCATTTCTTTTTGACGTTTAGCTTTGCATGAGGGACACTGGATAGCTGGGGAAGACACAAGAGGGAGAATTGCTTTGCAACCCTTTGGTATGTGTTGAGACCTAACCCATAAATGTGCAAATGTGTTACCTTTCTACATGTGTCCACACAAGGCATGGCCATTTTCCCTGTTCCCTCACCAAAATTTTGATTCAGTAGGTCTGGGGTGGAGATTGAATGCCTGATTTATAAACAGTCACACAAACAAACTCCTCACAGGTGATTTGCCACACACTAGTTAAGAACCCTTGCTAGTGGAAATAGTAATATTCTTGCTCCAATCTGGTACATACCACACATATTTGCTGGGAAGATGAGAAGGCACATATTTGTACTTGATGATTACTTGAAGATGGGAGAAGCAGAACATTTTCTTTTCTTTCTTTCTTTTTTTTTTTTTTTCTGAGACAAGAGTCTTGCACTGTTGCCCAGGCTGGGGTGCAGTGGCCGGATCTCAGCTCACTGCAAACTCCGCCTCCCGGGTTCACACCATTCTCCTGCCTCAGCCTGCCGAGTAGCTGGGACTACAGGCACCTACCACCACGCCTGGCTAATTTTTTGTACTTTTAGTAGAGATGTGGTTTCACCGTGTTAGCCAGGATCGTGATCCGCCCGCCTTGGCCTCCCAAAGTGCTGGGATTGAGCACCGTACCCGGCCAGAGAAGCAGAATGTTTTCACAGCCCAGAAATCTCAAATCCAGTGCACTTTGGGAGAAAAGGTGGCTCTAATCACTCATTTTATTCTCACCCTGCCTTCTAGACCATTGTCACTCCAGTTCCTAGCCTAGAACTGTAGGGGACATTTCCAGTATAGAGCCTGCTGAGAATGAAGACAAAATCAAGGACATTACCTGATGATGGATTATGTAGATGACGAAGATGTGGTGGCACAGAGACCTCCTGGTGACCAGGCCGGACACTGAGCAATCTGTCCAGCAGCTTATCAGAAGAAGACACAGTCCAAACTTTGTAGGAAAATATCTGATTAGAATCACTCCTCCAGGGGTTATCTAGTAACAGCTGGCAACCAGTTCTGTTATTTAATAAATCCTGCTCACTTCGACTTTTCTGAGATCGCTGGGCCATATGATGAGGACCAGAGCTCAGGCCTGCATGGGAAGTGGCCCCATGGGAGGCTGTTAGGAAGTTACTGCCCAGGGTGATGGGTGGGAGACTCTGCGTTCTGATTGGTGGAAGCCCCTTACGGGCCAGCGGTTTCTTTTCTGGTAAGGGATATTTTGAATTGTCTGAGATTTTCTTCTTAAATTCAACCATAGCCACATGATCACCAGGCTGTTCTTGGCAGTTGGTACCCATGATGCTATCAAAGGTGGTGATGATGTCATTGACTTCCGAGGTGTCTTCCTCTCTGTGTCGGTCCCTGCTGGGATCCTTCTGATGGGCTCTCTGCTCTTCTTTCTTGTTTTTGCAGAATATTTGATTGAGCATGTTGAACCGTCCCTCCTTCTTCTGGGGCCGACTGCTCTGGGAGGGAGGGGGTCGAGTAGGCTCTGTTCTATGAGAATATAAAAGAGCAGGGATGATAATGTGAGAATAGGAAGTAGAGACATCACTAACTGAAATACCGACCCCCTATTCCACACGCTTCATCAGGTTTTCTGAGATCCTTCCTAGATACCCCCAAAGCCTTCTCAAGTTAAAGTGGTGTGAGGAACTCACAGCACCCCTGGCAATGCTGCCCAGAAGAGGCTCTTTGCCACGGGCAGTCTTTGCCCAAGGAGGACGTTTCTTATATTTTTCTTGCTCCTTCAGGGGATATCCTTTCAAAATTTACACCTGGATCATCTGTTTTCAACAAGGGGTTAACTAAGCTGAAAACTTGCTGAAAGTGTTGTTCTCACATCTCAAGGACAGTCAGTAGGAGCGCGAGTTGAAGTCAGAGATGAAGCCTAGGGGTTTGAGTTCAGGCTTCAACGAGCAGAAGGATGGAGGAGGTTGCTGAGGTGGGGGGAGTGTGGTTTTAGGCTTTCTGTGAAAGAGATCCTAGAAAACCTGGACCTAGTGCTGACCAACTGACATTATCCCCCTCAGGCACCCCCTCCCCATTTTAAACTAAAACTTTCCTGTTGAAAAGTACTTTTTAAAAAAGTATGCTAAAGAACAGGCGTGGTGGCTCATGCCTATAATTCCAGAACTTCAGGAGGCTGAGGTTGGAGGATCACTTGAGGTCAGGAGTTTGAGACCAGCCTGGGCAACATGGCAGGATCTCGTCTCTATAAAAAAAAAAAAAAAGAAAACCAAGGAAAGAAGTTTTAGTCTGGGCTCCAGCGAGAGAAGAGGAGGAGCGCATGACCAAGGTTGGGCGTGGCTGCAGAAGAAAGTGAGCAATGCCCAATGCACAGGCAAATTATAAAGGAAAAAAGCCAGCAGTTGTCGAGAGGTTCCCTGAGGTGCTATTCTGTTTGTGTTCCTTGGAAAATTCTGTGTGATTCTCTTTTGAGGCTCCAATTGACTTAATGCTTTCTGCGGTATGAATTAACGATGAAACCTGACCCGTGTGTGTGCCCCTAGGAGTCAGATTGCAACATTACTTTCTGGAGTGAGATATCGCAATCTGCAATTTGAAAAACATCACCACTTATTTTGGATGCATGTAACAAATGTTTTCTCTAAAGGTCACACAGTGCATCCTTTGAATCTTTATTCCCATGATGTAGTCTTATCTTTATTCTTTCACCTTCCAATGGGCTTTTTGAAATATTGAATTCTAGACTTCTAATACTACCAGAGAGATCCCCAGGGCACCTCTGACATTCAAGTTCCCCTACAAAGAATATGTCCCTGTGTGAATTGATGCTATTGCAGCATCTTGTGTAAGCCATCTCCTCCCCCTGTTACGGCTCGTGCTTTAGGCCTCTGGGTCTCAAAATGGGGTCCATTGAACCCTTAAAGAGGGATCCCTGACTTTTTCAGGGGTTTCACGGCGTTAAACTCTATTCATAATAACACCACAACGTTATTTGTCTTTTTCACTGTGCTGCCTTGCATCGATGGTGCAGTAGAGGTGGTGGGTAAAATGGTGGCTGCCTCAGTTCAAATCAGGACAATAGTGGCATAAATGTACTTGCAGAAAAAAAAAGTCCTTTAACTTAATAATGTCCTTGTTTAGGCAGTACAAGTTATTAATTTGATTAAATATTGACTTGAGTACACTTGTTTGACAAAATAAGTACTCGTAAGCAATTCTACTATATACAGAGGTGTGACGATTGTCTTGGGGTAAAGCAGCTGTGCAATTGTTTGAGTCATGGGCTGAACTGGACACTTTTTTCACGGAACACCATTTTTATGCCTTACAGACAAACTATGGTTATGTAGAGCTAAGTATTTGCAGAAATTTCTGCAAAATAAATAAAGTGAAATATGCAGAAACAGAGAGTAAAACAGTGGTTACCAGAAGTGAGGGTGAGGTGGGGGAATGGGAGGTGTGGGTCAAAGGGTACAAAGTTGCAGTTAGGTTTAAGTGTTTCTCATGCCTCAGCCTCTCGAGTGTTGGGATTACAGATGCACGCCACCAAGCCCAGCTAATTTTGGTATTTTTAATAGAGATGGGGTTTTGCCATCTTGGCTAGGCTAGTCTTGAACTCCTGGGCTCAAGTGATCCACCCGCCTTGGCTTTCCAAAGTGTGGAGGTTACAAGTATGAGTCACTGTGCCCGGCCCATCTCACTAGGTATATTCATATCAAAACATGTATACCATATATATATATATAAATAAAATAAAAATACATTAAAATGAATAAAGTGGGCCAGGCATGGTGGCTAGCCTGACCAACATGGAGAAAACCTGTCTCTACTAAAAATACAAAATTAGCCAGGTGTAGTGGCATATGCCTGTAATCCCAGCTACTCTGGAGGCTGAGACAGGAGAATTGCTTGAACCCGGGAGGCAGAGGTTTCGGTGAGCCGAGATTGTGCCATTGTACTCCAGCCTGGGCAACAAGAGTGAAACGCCATCTCAAAATAAATAAATAAAATAAAATAAAATGAATACAGTGAATATTTCATTTCAAGATAAATAATTGACAGTTATTGTAGCCAATGACGAAAGTCTAGCTTTCAAGTAAAAACTAGAATTTTGGAAAACTTATATTCACATTGTAAGCTTGACAGCATCTCAATCTATAAAGCTTTTCCAATGAGATTGGTGGTAACACTAACAAATGTGACTTTTTGATATTGTATAATGAAATGTGTCATTTGGAAGATCTTTATAATTAAGTGAACCAATATTTTCCAAATGACCAATGCAAAGTGTTAATAAAATCACGCATGTGTAGAGGGCCCATTTAAAGTATAAGGTATAGTAATGTATTCTAATGTGACAGAGTACAAAAAATTTATTGATATGGTGAGAATCCACATTGCAATTAACCTTTAAGAAACTACTACTTGTTAAGTTTTGATGTCGTATCAAAGAAAAATACACACAATTGGCCGGGCGTGGTGGCTCACGCCTGTAATCCCAGCACTTTGGGAGGTTGAGGTGGATCATGAGGTCAGGAGATCGAGACCATCCTGGCTAACACAGTGAAACCCCATCTCTACTAAAAATGCAAAAAAATTAGCCGGGCATGGTGGCAGGTGGGTGACAGAGCGAGACTCCTTCTTGGAAAAAAAAAAAAGAAAAAAAAAGAAAAATACACACAATTGTCTGAAAAGCCTATTGAGATACACCTGCCTTTTCCAACTATGTATTTATATAAGGCCAGATTGTTTTTGCATACATCAATCAAAATATGATACTGTGGCTGGGCATGATGACTCACACTTCTAATCCCAGCACTTCAGGAGGCTAAGGTGGGAAGACTGCTGGAGGCCAGGAGTTTGGGACCAGCCTGGGTAGCATAGTGAGGCCATCTCTACAAAAAAAACAAAAACCAAAAAACAAGAAAACCCAGCTGGGCATGGTGGCACATGCCAAAAGTCCCAGCTACTCAAGAGGGTGAGGTGAGGGGATCGTTTGAGCCCAAGAGTTCAAGGTTGCAGTGAGCCATGATTATGCCTCTGCACACCAGCCTGGGTGACAAGTGAGACTCTGGCTCTAAAATTAAAAATAAATAAATAAATAAATAAATAAGCAACCCCAAACCCAAGAAACAAAACACATTATATTGCAACAGAGTGAACACAAAAAGCAGATGTGGAACCCACTTTATTCTTTTTTTTTTTTT
>NW_012115289.1:4836816-4841316 GCF_000951035.1 Colobus angolensis palliatus | reverse complement strand
CCCGCCTCGACCTCCCAAAGTGCTAGGATTACAGGTGTGAGCCATCATGCCCAGCCCCCAGCTGTATTCTATTAAGCTTGTATTAAGCTACCAAAGAGATTTGCCAAAAATGTAAAACAATGCTACTCTTCTCATGACAATATTTTTGTTTTGGGAAATAGAAATATTAAATAAAACATTTTATTTTTAATTAAAAATATAGTATTTATGTTCACATGTAAATGTAATGTTTATTATTAATTTAAATGGATAAAAATGCATATTTTATTAAAAATTTTTCAGTTTTAATCAATTAATTTATTTTTTTTGAGATGGAGTCTCGCTCTGTCACCTAGGCTGGAGTGCAATGGAGTGATCTCAGCTCACTGAAACCTCCACCTCCCAGGTTCAAACTATTCTCCTGCCTCTGCCTCCCAGGTAGCTGGGATTACAGGTGCCCACCACCATGCCTGGCTAATTTTTCTATTTTTAGTAGAGATGGGATTTCACCATGTTGGCCAGGTTGGTCTTGAACTCCTAACCTCAGGTGATCCGCCTGCTTCAGCCTCCCAAAGTGCTGGGATTACAGGCATGAGCCACCGTGCCTGGGCTCTCAGTTTTAATTTCTAATGTCATAAATATTGATAGTTTTGACTCTCATAAATAAAAGTTATTTGGGGGCCCTTCATAATTTTTGAGAGTGTAAAAGAGTCCTGAGAACAAAAGTTTGAGACTCACCAAATTAGGCAAAAGGGGGATTTAGAGGATGTGCCAAAAAGGGAAGAGGAAAGAGAGAAAAGGAAAGAAGAGATTCAAGTTCAGTGAATATTAGGCTGATAGATTTGGGCTCACTACTATCATTTTGCTCCAAGAACACTTTATTCTGTGTTAGATAATGGCAAACATAGATTATATAATAATTTAATGTCTTTAATACTATGTAACATTAATTATATTATAAAAGTATAATAATATTATTATTGGTTTGCACCTTGGCAATTTAAAACATTTCATCCGAATTTATAAATATTTGAGAAGAATAGAAAAATAAGTGGCTCCTGGTGTACCCACCTGCTCTCTTGGGAGAGGAGTTTGACACACGCCGTGTGACCGCAGTACAGAGCGTAGGCCAAGGGCGTGCTTTCGTTGATGTCCCGCAGGTTGCTGTCCATTCCCAACTCCAGCAGTGACTGGACACATTCGACCTTCCCTGCAGCTGCAGCCCAGTGCAGAGGTGTCCTGGAGGGGCCACGTGGAAAAAGCACAAGTGTCTGAGCACGTTAATTATTCAGGTTTCTTAGCCAGCAACAGCTCCTGCTCAAAGTCAGGTTGAGGTAGGGAAAATCTTGTTGCCATTTACAGTATAGAAATAGTAAGTGTTAAATGAGCCCAAAGGATGATGGTGGACATGTGTAGGGGCCTCTCCTCTAGCTCTAAGTATCCCTGCCATCTGCTCTCTCTGGCCTTTCTGACAATTTCCTAGAAGAGGAAGTAGTGGGTCAAAGGGTATGAAGAGTTTTGAGGTTCTTTATACATAGTACCAGACTGCCTTCCAGGAAGATTGAGTCAATTTGTTCTACCAGCTGTGTTTCTCCTACTTCTCTAATACTGAGTATTGTCACTTACTTTAAAAATCTTTGTCCATTTGGTAGGCAAAATAATCTTCACTGTCGTTTTCCTTTCTATTTAATTTATAGTAAGGTTTGAACTTTTGAAAATATAAGTTTATTTTCCATTTGAGTTTCTTCATTGAAATGACTAATGCCTTTTGTCATTTTTCTGTTAAAGTATGTGTTTTTCTTTTTCTTTTTTTTTTTTTTTTTGAGACGGAGTCTCGCTATCACCCAAGCTGGAGTGCAGTGGCCGGATCTCAGCTCACCGCAAGCTCCGCCTCCGAGGTTCACGCCATTCTCCTGCCTCAGCCTCCCGAGTAGCTGGGACTACAGGCGCCCGCCACGTCGCCCGGCTAGTTTTTTGTATTTTTTAGTAGAGACGGGGTTTCACCGTGTTAGCCAGGATGGTCTCGATCTCCTGACCTCGTGATCCGCCCGTCTCGGCCTCCCAAAGTGCTGGGATTACAGGCTTGAGCCACCGCGCCCGGCCAAAGTATGTGTTTTTCTTACTAATTTGTATGTGCTCTTTGTATTAAAGACATTGATCTTCTATAGGTTGTGTTTATGAAAACATTTTCTGTAATTTGTTACTTGACTTTTAATTTATTTTTATTTTATTTTTTGAGATGGAGTCTCACTCTGTCACCCAGGCTGGAGTGCAATGGTGTGGTCTTAGCTCACTGCAACCTCTGCCTCCCGGGTTCAAGTGATTCTCACATCTTAGCCTCCTGAGTAGCTGGGACTACAGGCACATGCTACCACACCTGGCTAATTTTTGTATTTTTAGTAGAGACGGGGTTTCACTACGTTGGCCAGGCTGGTTTTGAACTCCTGACCTCGTGATCCACCCGCCTCAGCCTCCCAAAGTGGTGGGATTATAGGTGTGAGCCACCATGCCTGGCTAACTTTCAATTTTTAAGTGATTTTTCTATAAAACTTTAAAAAATAATCACATTTAATTCCTTTTTCATTTTTTCTTTCTTTCATGATGTTATGTTTAAAAATTCCTTCGTGGCTGGGCACAGTGGCTCATGCCTGTAATTCTGGCACTTTGGGAGGTTGAGGCAGATGGATCATCTGAGGTCAGGAGTTCAAGAACAGCCTGGCCAACAAGGAGAAACACCATCTCCATTAAAAATACAAAAATTAGCCAGACATTATGGCACATTCCCGTAGTCTCAGCTACTCAGGAGGCCGAGGCACGAGAATTGCTTAAACCCCGGAGGCAGAGGTTGCAGTGAGCCGAGATCACACCACAGCACTCCATCCTTGGCAACAGAGCAAGACTCTGTCTCAAAAAAATAAAAATAAAAATAAAAAGTCCTTCATTAGCCAAAAGGTGGATGAATATTCACCAGTATTTAAACCTTTATTAAATTGTATAACCAGTGTTTTCTTAAGAGAATAAAAAGAAAAGCCATAGACTTGGAGAAAATATTTGCAAATCACATAGTCAACACAAAGTATTACTAATACTAGTAATTAGTATGTAAAATCTTTCAGAACTGAACAACAAGAAAATAAACCAATTTTAAATATTAGCAAAAGATCAGAATAGACATTTCGTCAAAGAAGATATATGGATGGTAAATAAGCACATGAAGAGGTACTCAATAATATTCCAGTAGTACTGGAATACTACTCAGTAATGAAAAAGAACAGACTGCTGATATATGCAACAACATAGATGAGTGTCAAACATTCTGCTAAGTGAAATAAATCAAATAAATCAGTCTCAAAGGATGAGCTACTATATATTTCCATTTACATGACCTTCTGGAAAAGGCAAAACTATACAGACAGATAACTAATGAGAGGTTGCTAGGGCTTAGGGATGGGAAAGAGCTTGGCTATACAGAAGGACATGAGTTGATGTTGGAGTTGATGGAATTGTTCTGAATTGTTTGTGGTGGTAACATGAATTCATGCACTTTATGTACACCATAAAAGTAAATTTTACTGAACATAAATAAAAAGAACACCAGTATTCTAGATTTATTTGGTTTCAAAATAAAAAACCGGCTGGGCGCGGTGGCTCAAGCCTGTAATCCCAGCACTTTGGGAGGCCGAGACGGGCGGATCACGAGGTCAGGAGATCGAGACCATCCTGGCTAACACAGTGAAACCCCGTCTCTACTAAAAAATACAAAAAACTAGCCGGGCGAGGTGGCGGGCGCCTGTAGTCCCAGCTACTCGGGAGGCTGAGGCAGGAGAATGGCGTGAACCCGGGAGGCGGAGCTTGCAGTGAGCTGAGATCCGGCCACTGCACTCCAGCCTGGGCGACAGAGCGAGACTCCGTCTCAAAAAAAAAAAAAACAAAAAAACAAAAAAACAAAAAAACCATGGCTGGGCACTGTGGCTCACGCCTGAAATCCCAGCACTTTGGGAGGCAGAGGTGGGCAGATTACTTGAGCTCAGGAGTTCGACACCAGCCTGGGCAACATGGCAAAACCCAGTCTCTACAAAAAAAATAGAAAAATTAGTTGGATGTGATGAGTACGTACGTGCCTGTTGTCCTCGCTTCTCGGGAGGGTGAGGTGGGAGGATTGATTGAGTCTAGAGAAGCTGAGGCTTCAGTGAGCCGAGATCCTGCCACCACACTCCAGCCTGGGCAATGGAGCGAGACTCTGCCTCAAAAACCAAAAACTGAACAAACAAACAAAATCTGTGTGTGTGACTATATGCGTATTTTGGTATGTGCAGTGAGGTCAGAGCCAATCTGACTGTTTTCGTAATTACACAGCCAACTTTTCTCAACACCATTTCTTTTTCTTTTCTTTTCTTTCTTTTTTTTTTTTTGAGATGGAGTCTTGCTCTGTTGCCCAGGCTGGTCTCAAACTCCTGAACTTCTGACCTCAGGTGATCCACCCGCCTCGACCTCCCAAAGTGCTAGGATTACAGGTGTGAG
>NW_012115289.1:4819086-4836307 GCF_000951035.1 Colobus angolensis palliatus | reverse complement strand
TACAGGCATGAGCCACCGCACCCAGCCCTCTTAACACCACTTCTGCTGCTTCTCTGAGAAAACACCAAATGGCGGATGACGCCAGTGCAGCTGCCCCGCCCGGAGGCCCTGGGGGCCCTGGGAGCCCTGGGATGGGGAACCGCGGAGGCTTCCGCGGAGGTTTCGGTAGTGGCATCCGGGGCCAGGCGGCGACCCTGCGGGGCCGGGGTCGAGGCCGCGGAGTTCGCCGAGGCAAGGCCGAGGGTAAGAAGTGGATGCCGGTCACCAAGCTGGGCCGCTTGGTCAAGGACATGAAGATCAAGTCCCTGGAGGAGATCTACCTCTTCTCCCTGCCCTTTAAGGAATCTGAGATCGTTGACTTTTTCTTGCTGGCCTCTCTCAAAGAGGAGGTTTTGAAGATTATGCCAGTGCAGAATCAGACCCGTGCTGGCCAGCGCATCAGGTTCAAGGAGTTTGTTGCTTTGGGGGACTACAATGGCCATGTCGGCCTGGGTGTTAAGTGCTCCAAGGAGGTGGCCACCGCCATCTGTGGGGCCATCATCCTGGCCAAACTCTCCGTTGCCCCCTTGCGCAGAGGTTACTGTGGGAACAAGATCGGCAAGCCCCACACCTTCCCTTGCAGGGTGACAGGCCGCTGTGGCTCTGTGCTGGTGCGCCTCATCCCAGCACCCAGGGGCACTGGCATCGTCTCAGCGCCTGTGCCCAAGAAGCTGTTCATGATGGCTGGTATCGATGACTGCTACACCTCAGCCCAGGGCTGCACTGCCACCCTGGGCAACTTTGCCAAGGCCACCTTTGATGACATCTCTAAGACCTACAGCTACCTGACCCCTGACCTCTGGAAGGAGACTGTATTTACCAAGTCTCCCTATGAGGAATTCACTGATCGCCATGTCAAGACCCACACCAGAGTCTCCGTGCAGTGGACCCAGGCTCCAGCTGTGGCGACAACATAGGGTTTTTATACAAGAAAAATAAAGTGAATTAAGCCTGAAAACAAAAAACAAAAACAAAGACAAAAACAAAATAAAAAAAAACCACACAATTTCTTCATGTGGTGGGATTATATTTTAAGATCCTGATGTCTATACATATTTTCTACCTCGCCTCTTTCCCCTATTTGAGGGGATGATTAACGTTGTGCTCCACCTCAGCGGAGGGATATTGCGAAGTCAGGAAGGGAAATGCGTTTTTGCTTTCAAAAGCCAAGCTTGGGACTCAGAGCAACTTCAGAGCAAAGGCAAAATATTTAACTAAATATCTGAATGGAAATGGCTTCCCCAGCACTGGAAAGGGGGTCCCCCTTCAGTGGTCAAGGTGGTGTGACAGCTGGGCACGGTGACTCACACCTGTAATCCCACCACTTTGGGAGGCGGAGGCGGGCGGATCACGAGGTCAGGAGATTGAGACCATCCTGGCTAACACGGTGAAATCCTGTCTCTACTAAAAATACAAAAAATTAGCAGACTTGGTGGTGCCTGCCTGTAATCCCAGCTACTCGGGAGGCTGAAGCAGGAGAACCCGGGAGGCGAAGGCTGCAGCGAGGCAAGTGCTACTCCAGCCTGGGCGACGGAGGGAGACTCCGTCTCAAAAAAAAAAAAAAAAAAATGGTGGTGTGACAAGAGCATAAAGGACCACTGGACTCAGGAGCAAAGGGGTCAAGAACCTTGCTTCACTGGCAGAGATACTAGGAGTGAGGGATGGGGAATGTCTGTGGTGTGTCTAGGCAATGGGACTATAGGCAGGCCAAGATGGCGCCCATGCCCAAGCACAACATGGACACAGCTGAACATCATCCGACCTGAAGGGATAAGGACAGAAGACGAGGGGCCACCCTCCATCTCTATTCCTATACACCCGTTGTATAAAATTCCAGAACCAAGGCACACACAATAAGGGAAGCGGGGTGGGGGGCTTTAAAAGATGAGGTTAGGTTTCCTACTAATCTAGTGAGATAACTCAAAAATAGAAGTTAGGTTAAATTATAGATAAAAATCATTATAACTTTTAAAACTCTGGGTTGTAAAATAACATAAATACTTCACATAGTAAGTGTTCCGCCACTTTTTTTTTTTTTTTTGGAGATGGAGTCTTGCTCTGTCGCCAGGTTGGAGCGTGGTGACCCCATCTCGGCTCACTGCAACCTCCGCCCCCCGGGTTGAAGCGATTCTTCTGCCTCAGCCTCCCGAGTAGCTGGAACTACAGGCACATGCCACCATGGCCAGTTAATTTTTGTATTTTTAGTAGAGATGAGGTTTCACCATGTTGGCCAGGCTGGTCTCAATCTACTGACCTCGTGATCCACCTGCCTCAGCCTCCCAAAATGCTGGGATTACAAGCGTGAGCCACCGCATCCGGCCAGTGTTAGATTGTATGCTCCATGTGGGAGGGGAATGGGAGCCTTTCACTCGCTGTGTGGTTCTGGCACCCAGCATGGTGCCTGGCACATATAGAGGCTCTCAATAAGACAGTTTAATAAATCGATACTTTTGTGATGCTGCTTTCTTTATTGTACCAAAGACAAAATAATTCTGGGTAGTATTAGACCCAGATTTTTTTTTTTTTTAAACTCTGTGAGTAGAAATAAGAATTTCAACTCTTCATTTAAAGAGCACCTACTGTTTTCTAGGAGGTTAAGGCTTGGATTTGTCTTGGATGAAGGACTCTGCCTGTGTTTTGGTAACCTGTCCCAGTGGGTTTTTAAGTGTGCCTAATGTGCCGCAAATACTTTGATCTAAAACAGAACTTTGAAAAGCTGAAGCTTAGCTGAAGCATATAAAAAGTCAACTTGATGGGAGATAGAGTTGCATCTCTGAGATTATCATGACTCTAAAAAAAAATGTTTATTTCTTAAGTGTAGATTTATAGCTGCTGTGTGCCTATGCATTATTATTTTTGGAAGCTGTGGACTTGTAGTTGCTTAGGCAGTTGCCAGCAGGAGATCAGAGTTGAGAGCTTGGAGGTGGCCTAAAGACAATTAGCCCTGGCCATCAGGTCATCCAGGAAAATACTGTGAAATGGCACTGGACGTTTGATTCTACCCATAGTTGTATTCAAGATTGAATAAACTAGGCCAGGCATGATGGCTAACACCTATAATCCCAGCACTATGGGAGGCCGAGGCGGGTGGATCACTTGAGGTCAGGAGTCCCCTAATCTACTAAAAAAAAAAAAACCCAAAATTAGCCAGGCATGGTGGCGCACACCTGTAGTCCCAGCTACTTGGGAGGCTGAGGCAGGAGAATCGCTTGAACCAGGGAGGTGGGGATTGCAGTGAGCTGAGATCATGCCACTGCACTCCAGCCTGGATGACAGAGTGAGACTCTGTCTCCAAAAATAAAATATTGAATACACTATATTTTGGATTAAGTACTGATGTCACAAAACTATGTTCTGATTTTTTTCTGAGGATGTAGGGAGAGGCAAAGGGCAAAGGGCAAGTTGACATTCCTTTTTTGAGTTAGGGTCTCACTCTGTCACCCAGGCTGGAGTGCAGTGGTACAATCACAGTTCACTGCAACCTTCACCTCCCAGGTTCAAGCGATCCTCCCATGTCAGCCTCCTGAGTAGCTGGGACTACAGGCATGTACCACTAAGTCTGGCTAATGTTCGTATTTTTTGTAGAGATGGGGTTTCGCCATGTTGTCAAGGCTGGTCTCAAACTCCTGGGTTCAAGTAATTCATCCGCTTCAGCCTCCCAAAGTGCTGGGATTACAGGTGTGAGCAACTGCGCCTGGCCCACATTCCTATGAATGGGGTCTTCTGTACAAAGAATGACTATCCCTCCGCTAAGTCACTCAGGAAATGGGCAGTCCTGGGGGAAAGGAAGTCATGGAAGATCTCTCCTCAGGCCTGAACCCTGGGCAGAGGGGCACTCCTGAGAGGGCCAGGTGGTCTCTCAGGCCTGGAGGCAGCCTGGGAGCTGGACAGAGAAGGGCTGGGTTGGGTATATCTGTGAAGGGGGTTGGACATGAGTATTTGGAGAGCATATATGTATGTATATTGTGTGACCCCAGAATTCCCAGGTACGGATTGTATCTTCTGTCAGTTAAACACCTTTGTCTGTTATGCTAGTAGTAGCAATTTTATAACACCTAACAGGGCCATATATTTTTCAACACAGTGATCAATCACACTGCATATTTGAACATGGCAGATATGATTAGTTCCATTCTATGTGAGAGAGGTCTCCAGGCGACACTTATTCTGAAACAAGATGGGTCCCCAGCAGATTATGTCCTTCCATTTAGAGAGACTATTGCCAATAAATTCAGTAGATGGAGGACTGGATGTTGATCCAGTCAGGCTTACCAACATGTGATGATTCACTCAGAAGCTGTGTGAAATACTCCTTCATGACAATTACTAAGACCAACTGTTTAAATTCCTCTGACCATCAATATGGAAGCGATCCAGAAGAAGAACAGGGTTTTGCTGAGTAATGAGGGGAGCATATAGATAATCTCTAAAATACCCATGTCCTTGGGGCCAGTCTGTGGTACCTAATTTCAAGTTGTCTAAACTTTAGCTCCTTTCTTATCTCTAAGCTTCAGGATGTCCTGCAAACACAGTCAATCTGCCTCAGTTATCACAGCAGGGGGCTAAAGGGCAGGGCCTGTGATTCAGAAGGAATTCAGCAGAGACAAGCAGTGGGTGGATGTGGTGGCCGCTGAATGGCAGGAGATGATGGGTCCAAGGATGCAGCATTGGTTGAGCTATCAGTGACTGAGGAATGGTTAATGAAACATGTAAACATTCCCCAGAGAATTCCCAGAAACACACAGAGAGCAGAACTTGGTAACAGACTTTCCTCTCTGAAGATAAGTAAATTGCATATTAAAGGGAACTGTGACCTCATAGACTGATAAAATTTGAGACACTTAAGCTGCATATGCTGCTTCTGGGCTACGAGTTCTGTGTCATATCTTAGGTAAGTACTACAATGTTTTAAATACCATAGACTTATGATGTGTTTTCCTATCTGGGAGGCCTAGTTCTTCATATTTTCCTTCTATTTCTTTTTATTACTACCTTACTTTCCTTTCCACAAAAACTTTCAGTAGGAAAAACTTACACTAAAAAAGAGAAGAAGGAAAGGGAAATCACAATTATTGTGAATGCTTAAAGCATATAGGCTGGGCGCGGTGGCTCAAGCCTGTAATCCCAGCACTTTGGGAGGCCGAGACGGGCGGATCACGAGGTCAGGAGATCGAGACCATCCTGGCTAACACGGTGAAACCCCGTCTCTACTACAAAAATATAAAAAAAAACTAGCCGGGCGAGGTGGCTGGTGCCTGTAGTCCCAGCTACTTGGGAGGCTGAGGCAGGAGAATGGCGTGAACCTGGGAGGCAGAGCTTGCAGTGAGCTGAGATCTGGCCACTGCACTGCAGCCTGGGTGACAGAGCGAGACTCTGTCTCAAGAAAAAAAAAAAGCATATAAACCTATGCAAACTTTGAAAAATTAAACTTTTTTTTTTTTTTACCTTTTTTTTTGAGAAGGAGTCTCGCTCTGTCATCCAGGCTGGAGTGCAGTGGCACAATCTTGGCTCACTGCAACCTCTGTCTCTCAGGTTCAACAATTCTCCTGCCTCAGCCTCCGGAGTAGCTGGGATTACAGGCGTGCACCACCAAGCCCAGCTAATTTTTGTATTTTTAGTAGAGACAGGGTTTCACCATGTTGGCCAGGTTGGTCTTGAGCTCCTGACCTCGTGATCCGCCCGTCTCAGCCTCTCAAAGTGCTGGAATTACAGACGTGAGCCACCGTGCCTGGCCCTGAAACATTCAACTATTAACAGAAGCTTATAGCTTCAGCATGAAGGTAGAATTGCATGCTTAGCTGCAGAAAACATGGAAAAAAAATGGAGGCTAGGATTTGATCAGTACATGAGGCCTTTGAGTTGAGCACTGGAGCGGAAAGGACTCTTCTGGATATTTTACTTCCGTTTGAACTCTCCTTATCTTTTGTACTTTCTTTTCTCCCATTAGTTTTACTTTCCACCCTGAGGCCTAGAGAACTGGATTTTCTTTGCTAAGTGGTTGGTGTTGCAAAATGGGAACTATTCTATTCAAAGCTGGTTCTAGGAGTGTTTTGAAGTAGATGAACTTTCCCTCAGCCTGCCTTTCTGAAATTTGTTCTTTTTTTTTTTTTAAAAAAAGGTTAATTCACTTTTTTCCTCATGTAGCTTATGTCCTTCTACTTTCTTACTTGCTTATGATCAACACCTGCTCTTAGAAAAACACCTACTTTTTTCTTTTCTTTTTTCTTTTTTTTTGAGACAGAGTCTTGCTTGCTTAGCAACCCAGGCTGGAGTGCAATGGCGCAATCTTGGCTCATCGCAACCTCCGCCTCTTAGCTTCAAGGGATTCTCCTGCCTCAGCCTCCTGACTAGCTGGGATTATAGGTGTCCCCCACCCACACCTGGCTAATTTTTGTATTTTCTGTAAAGACGGATTTCGCCATGTTGGCCAGGCTGGTCTCAAACTCCTGACCTCAAGTGATTCACCCACCTCGGCCTCTCAGAGTGCTGGGATTATAGGCATGAGCCACCACACCTGGCCGAAAAATGTCTACTTTCAATGATTTATACTTTAATTTTACTTAAAGTCATTTAACTATCTCCAACTTCTGAGACCTATGTAGAGCCCCCCATTTTTTCCCTGGGTTAAAAGAATTTCAGGTATTAATAGAGAAGATTAGCATGGCCCCTGCACAAGGATGACACACAAATTTGTGAAGTATTCCATATTTTATAAAGTAATTTTAAAAAGAAAAAAAAAAGAATTTCATGTATCTGGGAGTAGGAGCTTTCTTGGGGCATCTAAAATTATGATAAGTAGGCCGGGCATGGTGGTTCATGCCTGTAATCCCAGCACTTTGAGAGGTCGAGGTGGGCAGATCACCTGAGGTCAGGAGTTCAAGACCAGCCTGGCCAACATAGTGAAACCCTGTCTCTACTAAAAATACAAAAGTAAGCTGGGTGTTGTGGCAGAAGCCTGTAGTTCCAGCTACTCAGGAGGTTGAGGCAAGGGAATCACTTGGACCCGGGAGGTGGAGGTTGCAGTGGGCTGAGGTTGTACCACTATACTCCAGCCTGGGCATGAAAGCAAGACTCTATCTCAAAAAAATAAATAAAATAAAATAATTGCCGGGCGCAGTGGCTCAAGCCTGTAATCCCAGCACTTTGGGAGGCCGAGACGGGTGGATCACGAGGTCAGGAGATCGAGACCATCCTGGCTAACACAGTGAATCCCCGTCTCTACTAAAAATACAAAAAAAAACTAGCTGGGTGAGGTGGTGGGTGCCTGTAGTCCCAGCTACTCGGGAGGCTGAGGCAGGAGAATGGCGTAAACCCGGGAGGCGGAGCTTGCAGTGAGCTGAGATCCGGCCACTGCACTCCAGTCCAGGCGACAGAGCGAGACTCCGCCTCAAAAAAAAAAAAAATTAATAATAATAATAATTATAAGTAGGGGGCTAATTTTGGACTTCAGTACAAGAGGATAAAGAAACCAGAGTGCTCGAGTCTACTTATTTTTGATAGGCTTGTTTGTTGTTATATTTTTCTTACATTTCCATCGATTCAGTGCCTAACCAAAACAGTTTAGATAAGCAGGGCATTATATGTGAAAAGCTGTAAGTTTGAAAGACTGGTATACAAATCTTCATTTAGTATCTAACTAGCTCTGACAGAAGTCTTTTTACCTTTTTGTACCCAGCTTCCGTTTTCAGACAATACATCTTTGATGATCGAAAACAACAACAGCCTGAAAAAGTTCCTTGTAGTTCTAAGAGCCCAATAGTCCAGAATACAGTCTTTATTATGTTCTTCTCTGGATAAAAGAACTGGTGGACTTTCTAACATGATCCAAGAATGAAGAAAACAAAAATCTCAAAACCTACCTTTAGGAACAAAAAGGGCACATAGCAGGAAGCTGAAATATAGAACGTCTTCTGAGAGCACAGAGAACATTTAGCAAAAAGTGGAAAATCTGACAATACTGTACAGTCACAGTCTTCCTCTCCGTAACAATAATTTTTCCTCCTCTCACTAAAATAGAGCAATTTTTATTGTCACAAGCACATGTGTATTACTGGCAATAAGGATATAGCTGTATAGGACACCTCCTTAAACATCTTCTTTATTTTAAGATTCAGTTAGGGGGAAATGACTAGGCGTTCCCAGCACTTTCTGGTTGCCATGGATACCTGTCATCCACATCCAGAGCCTGCAGGTTACACTCAGGGACTCTTGCCAGCTCATGAATAATATCGGTGAAGCCCGCTGCTGCTGCGATATGTACACATGTCTTCCCACTCTCATCATCATAGTTGATTATGGACGACCCCTGGTGATGGCTCAGGATGATGGAGCACAGAATCCTATTTCCACTCTGGAAAAGAGAGTCAAAGAAAGCTCATTATGTACAATCCAGTGTTCTTCTCTGTCTAGGCATGTTAAGATAAAAATACAAAGGAAAAAAAAGGAAAAAGAAAGAAAGAAAGAAAAAAGATGAAAAGAGAAAAGAAAATGGAAAAAAAGAATAAAAATACATTCTATGTAAGCTCTCCAACAAATTTCCACTTGTCTCAAGTCACTGCAGAGATTTTTGTCTCCCATAGGAGCTAAGTTGTCTTCCATAATTAGCGAACGAAGGATGGACTGAAATGAAATACATGTGCAATGGATTGACATCAGAGCTAGAGTGATGGATGGGCCACCTAGACAACAACTTGCTCATTAGGTCTGATCATTTGTGCCCCCATTTGCTGTAGAGGCTGACCACCAAGAAACTGACAGAGTTCATCTTAATGTTAAAGAAGTGACCATGATGAGTACTGACTGGTGGTGCAATGATGCAGGAAAGAAGCTTGTTCCTGGGTAGGGCGAGCAGGGGGCTGAGAATTTGTCCCAGGGAGCCTGGGAAGCGGAACTGTCTGAGCAGAGCCTACACTCTTGTATCAGACTTCCTTCACAAAAACAATTAAAAGATAAAGTGAGAATTTCCAGATGGGGACCACAGAATATTATGCCTTAAGCACTGGGTCCCATCTGAGTACCAGGCCCTCTGTGGCTGCACTGGTTACATACCCATAAAGTAATCTCTGGCTACAGACTTTTTCTTTCTCTTCCTATGGTCTTCTCTTTTGTGTCTTCTTCCTCCCTCTATCTTTCCTTTGTCTAACAATGATTTTAAATAACTTTGACCAATTGTTTATATTCTATGGCATGCCTGTCCTTAGAAGTCAGCAAAAGCTTACTTAGGTGATTTAGGAGTCACCTAAAGCTTAGGTGAGCTTTCACACCTTTATCAACTTTTCTGTTTGTTTCACCTCATGCTAGTTAGACATATATCAAAGGAATCTGAAATACATTTTAGATAGTCAAGAGACACTTTTCTTTAAAAGTAGTAGCCATTCAATAAGGAAAACAGAAGCAAAAAGAGTGTCAGCACAACAATTCTTTTTTGTTTACAATTTCCTGGAAGAGTAAAGGAATTCAAGCTGTCAAGGTGGTTCAAAGGCCAAAACACCCTGTTCATAGTTTCCCCTCTTGGTGGAAGAAGAAGCATTAAGTGCAGATGGAGAAAACAAAACCCCTCTCTTCCTTTCACCTCATTCACCCCTGGGGTGGAGTCATTTTGGAAGTGGTAAACTGCAATAGTGGCTGCAGCTTCTGGGATCCTGTCAGCCAGTCCCAGGCAGCAGGCCTCTTGGCAGCCTCTCTGGATAAGTAAAGACAGACTCCACACCTTTACTCTTTTCCTCCAAAATACCTTTTGTCCTAAATTCTCTAAACAATTCCTTGCCTCTATACCTGAATCTCACTTGTAGCACCATTGTTTGTATTTTACTTTTCTTTATAAGAATATCCTCCCAGGAATAATGGTGACAGCTGTGTTTACTGTGTGAACGTCTGTGCCTGGCACCTTTCTAAGCCATTTCATGTACTAACTCATGAACAACAATCCCACAAGGTTGGTACTATTATTGTCCTCATATCATAGAGGAGAAAATGAAGGCATAAGGGATTAAGAAATTTGCCCTCTATCACAGCTGAGAATGAGCAGATCTAGGATTGACTGTGGAGGCGTTGGACTTCACTATACTATTCTGTCTGTGATAAAAAGAGTGGTCTATTAATTTGATCCTGCATATTCATACTGGAGGAACTAAAGTGAAACCTGTTTAGACGACATCAGTACCAGTGATGCGTGCCTCGCCAACTGAGACCTCCTTGACAGTTAATCTTTGGGTACTTTAAGAGTTTCTCTAGTGGCTCAAGCCTGTAATCCCAGCACTTAGGGAGGCCGAGGTGGGCAGATCACGAGGTCAGGCGATCGAGACCATCCTGGCTGACATAGTGAAACCCTGTCTCTACTAAAAATACAAAAAATTAGCCAGGCGTGGTGGCGGGCACCTGTAGTCCCAGCTGCTTGGGAGGCAGAGGCAGGAGAGTGGCGTGAACCTGGGAGATGGAGCTTGCAGTGAGCTGAGGTTGCGCCACTGCACTCTAGCCTGGGCAACAGAGCGAGACTTCGTCTCAAAAAAAAAAAAAAAAAAAAAAGAGTTCATCCTAGTAAGGTTGCCATGGTGTACCCTCAGGAGAATTTGAGGGAGCCCTAGAGAACACTAGTTTGTAAGTCAAGGCCCTGGATCACTTGTCTCCTGGTGACAGAATTCCCTTCTTAATAATCTAGACTGTGTGTCAGTCAAAAATATGCTTAGACCTGGGAGGTAGGAAAAGTCACACAGACCAGGAGACACTAGACAAGAAGTGGGGCTGTGGTCCAGGTAGGTCCTTAGGAAGAATGGAGAGTAGGTTTATATTGGCTAGAAATGTTATTAAACAGGGCAAGGAACAATATTATACATATCCTATTCTTAAGAAGCTCTAGAATTCTACACTGAACTGCCAGATGATGATTGTGAGTTTGTTTTTGTTGTATTTATTTATTTGCTTTTGTTCCTGGGTAATCCATAACATTGCCTTCATGTATTCTGAAAATGATTGGGAACTGAGTCCTAGTCGTTTTCTCTTTACCCATCATGAGTGGGGAGAGTTGGGGAAGCCTGACTCATAAGAAGCCTTGCCAAGAAGAAAGTTGAGTTAATGTGTAATAATTTTGCTACAGGCAGATTGATAAAACAACAACAACAACAATAACAACAACAACAAGATCTCAACATCCTAACTGTAGACATTCTAGGTGACCTTCAAAGGAGTCCAGTGGGAGATTTAGGACTAGTTGGCTATTTGTTAACATATATCTAGGGAATATGTTCTATGGTGGCTTCTTCTTGGCAGGAACTCCAATCTCCTTCCTTCTCTTGAACACTGGGATGTGTTTGCATTGCTTGTCTTGTGATGGTGATCACATAAAGCAGAGGCCAGTGCTTTAGCCTCTGTGTTGCAGCCACTTATTCCTCCTAAAAGGCTGGGAGGTTTTGTGATGTGAGAAGATGATCCTGGCTCATCGGTTGGAGCCAGACATGTTAGACTAGAATGGAGACAAAAAGAAGATCTAGAGTCTATGCCATTGAATGTTTGAGGGTCTGGGGCTAACTAGAGAAAGAAACATGCCCAATATCCCTGGCTTAGAATCTGGACTGCCTTCATGGTTAGCCCCTTTGGACCAAGCCTTTGGTTGCCCTGGACTCCAGAGGTTGCCAAGCCCAAAAGCCTGGGGCTGCCTCTCCTGGAGAGAAAGCAGAAGGTAGAAGTAGTGGGAGGGGATGAGGTATGGTGACCCTCTGCTGCTAAACTACTTCATATCTTTTTTTTTGAGACAAAGTCTCACTCTGTTGCCCAGGCTGGAGTGCAATGGAACCACCTTGGCTCACTGCAACCTCTACTTCCTAGGTTCAAGTGATTCTCCTGTTTCGGCCTCCCAAGTAGCTGGGATTGCAGGCATGCACCACCATGCCTGGCTAATATTTTGTATTTTTAGTAGAGATGGGGTTTCACCATGTTGGCAAGGCCAGTCTCAACCTCCTGATCTCAAGTGATCCACTCACCTCAGACTCCCAAAGTGCTGGGATTACAGGCGTGAGGCACTGCATCCGCCCAAACTACTTCATTTTGTAGAGGTGCTAATGCTTAGTGGGGGAAAAAGTTTTTCATGCTTTGGTGTATAGAAAGGGTCTGTCTTGGGCTTCCAGCTGTTTGGCAAGACGAAGTCTCCAGGATATCCATGTGTTGTCCTTACTAAGCCTATGCCTAGGAATCTTTCTGCTGAAATGAAGCCCAGCAAAGAGTAAGTCTCAACAAATATTTGCTGAGTAATAAATAAATAAATAAGTGAAATAGACCTTGCAAACTATGGCAAAGCCAAACAGGTTGGATTTTACTCATCCTTTTTGGCTTCTTCTCTCTCTTTTCCTCATTATCTTCCTCCATTCTCTACCTTTTCTCTTCTTTCTCTACTTGTTTTTACTCCTAGATGAGTCCCTGTTTTCCCTCATTCTACCCTCTCCCTTTCTCTCTACAATTGGGCACTGAGGACCTGACATGTGAAAGCCACTTTAACTTAGGTTACCCTTCGAAGCTCCAGCTTCCCTAACAGGTCAGAGTCTTTGCTCCTAGGGTAATGGGGGTTAATTTCCTAAATCTGACTTTCTCATTGTTTACTCTGGACTTAGGCAGCTTGGTGGTTGTCCTCTTATCAAGTATTGGAAGCCATGTGACCTGGGTTCCTGCCCGGGTGCTGGATGCACTTGGGCAAATGCTAAGCTTTTGTACTAGTTTCCCCACCTAGGAACTGCAGGATTGGACTAAATGACCTGTGGTCCCTTCCAACTCTAAGCTTCTTTCACCTCATGAGCTGGATCCACTGGTATACAGCATTTAAAATTATACATTGGCATTTTGAATATATTGAGAGTTGAAATATATTCATGGGACTTTGACATAGTTCAAACAGTTGACCACAGATCAACTGTGAGTGTATGTGAGTGTGTGTGTAATTCCTTGCCCACATAACCACATATTGACAAAACATGAAATAATCATTTTATATTAGTGCAATTGTTTTCTTTCTAACCTTCCTTGAAAAGTATGCTGCCGAAGAAGATCCCAAGTAAACACATTTTCTAGTAAGTTGGGGAGGGAGCCAGTGGTGAAATCTGAGGGATGGTAGATGCTTGCCCCTCTTACTGACCAGCAGTGATGCCTAGAATTCATATTGCTAGAAACACTCCTAGTATTAAGGCATTGTACTCCTACAAGGCTTGGTTAAGCTGCCAGTATTATTCCAGAACTCTTCTTAGATCCATGAGAGAAGTTAGGTCACAGGGCAAGCAAGCTGCTGCCCCCAAATTGGAGAGACAAACAGACAGGCAGATACAGGGACTCACAACATACTAGAGCAGAAACCTTTGAGGGAATCATTGCTACCTCTGCAGGGTAGAAAAATCCAAACTACAGTTAATGAATTGTCAAAGGCTCAGGGTGGACAAATCTGAGAGTATAAACTCAGTGATCTAGTTACATTGGTTATGGGGTGCCATGCTTTTGTGAATTTTACTTCCGGTAGCTCAACCGGCTTCTCACAGTATATAGCACAGAAAAATTCCCATGGGCTTCTGGCAGGAAGATGGGGAAAAGGAACCTTTTTGAAATATACCAGAGCACTCTGTTCTTCTTAATAAAATCTGTCCTTAGGAGAAACTAGTTAACCAGAACCTAAACTACTGAGGTTTTATCAGAGCCTAACTGACTGTAGGGAAGGAAAGTGCTCAACTCCATCTAGCTCTAGCTTTCTACATGGGAGCAGAACAATACCCAATTCCAGCCCACTCTAGCTATCCTGTCTCACCTAAGAAGGGGAAAAAACATCCTGAGAAACACTTGGAATATTCACATTCCAGAGGCATAGGTTCACTAAAAGACAGGGACCAAATCGTAGGAAGATATAGTACATTTCTCTTCCCCCATACTTTACCATTACATAAATAAGGGCTATTTACAGGAGTTCTCTTATCCACTACATCATGTCTGGCTATCGAGGAAAAATTATAAAGCATGCCAAAAGGGGAACAACACAGTATCTACAGAGCAAGCATCAGTTCCAGACATGGCAGGGATATGGGAATTATCAGATAAAGAATTTACAGCAACTGTGAATAATGTGCTAAGGGCTCTAAATGGATAAAGTGGACAACATGTCAGAACAGATGGGCAGTGTAAGCAGGAAGATGGAGATCCTAAGAAATAATCAAAAATAAATGCTGGAGATCAAAAACACTGTAATGGAAATTAAGAATGCCTTTGATGAGCTTATTAGTAGATTGGACACAGCTGAGGGAACAGTCACTGAGCTTGAGAAGATCTCAATGTAAACTTCCAAAACTGGAAAACAAAAATAACAAAGACTGGAAAAAACAGAACAGAATATTCACAGACTGTGAGAGAACTACAAAAGGTATAACATATAGGCAATAGGAATACCAGAAGGAAAAGAAAGAGAAAAGGAACAGGATAAATATTTGAAACAATAGTAATGACTGAGAATTTTACCAAAAAAATTGTTAGACACAAAAGCTCAGAGAGCACCAAGCAGGCTAAATGCCAACAACAACAACAAAAACAACAAAACAAAACAAACAAACAAAAAACCCTATGCCTAGCCATATTATTTTCCAATTACAAAAACCAAAGATAAAGAAAAAGTCCTGAAAGAAGACAGAGGAAAAGAACACCTTACCTATAGAGGAGCAAAGGGAAGGATTACATCTGATATCTCAGAAACCGTATAAGCAAGAAGAGACTGGAACTTAAAGAGTTGAGAAAAGCCTCCCATCAACAAGAATTCTGTACCTTATGAAATTGTCCTTCAAAAGTGAAGGAGAAATAAATAGTTTCTTAGATAAAGAAAAATTGGTAGACCTGCATTGCACTAGATGTTAAAAGTAGTTTCTTAGAGAGAAGAAAAATGATATAGCCCAGAAACTCTGATTTACATAAAGAAAAGAAAAGCACTGAAGAAGGAATAAATGAAGGTAAAATAAAAACTTTTATTTTTTATTGTTAATTGACCTAGGAGATAATAGTTTGTTCAAAATACTAATAGCTACAATGTATGCTTATGCATCTATCTTTATATCTATATACATATGCATAAGCTTATGTAGGCTTATATGTAAGTAAAATGAATGACAGCAATCATACTAGGGACAGGTGGAAGGAATTAGGATCATTTTGCTATTATAAAGTATTCACACTACTCATGAAATGGTATAGTGTTATTTTGAAGTGGATTTGGATAAGTTGTAAACATATTTTGTATACTCTAGGGCAATCACTAAAAAAGTAAAAAAGGGAGTATAACTAATATGCTAAGAAAAGAGAGAAAATGGAATAATATAAAATGCTAATTAAAACCACAAAAGGTGGAAAAAGAGTAGAAGACAAAAATAGGAACAAAGAATAACGGCAGCAGATAGAAAACAGTAACAAATATGATCGATGTTACTCTATATGAATAATCACTTTGAACATTAATGGTCTAAATGTACCAATCAAAAGACAGAGATTAACAGTGTGGATAGAAAAATAAGACCCAACTCTATGTTGTCTATAAGAAACCCACTTTAAATATAATGACACGCATAGATTAAAAGTAAATGAATGGTGAAAGATTTACCATGAAGACACTAACCAAAAGAAAGCAGGAGTAGCTATATATTACAATTCTAGACAAAGCAGACTAAAAAGCAAAGCAAGTTGTTAGGGATAAAGAAGGATATTACACAACGATAAAGAGGTCAGTTCTCCAAGAAGACATAATGATCCTTATGTACCCAACAACACAGCCTTAAAATATGCAAGGCAAAACCTGATAAAGTTGCAAGAAGAAACAGACGAGTCTACTTTATAGTTGAAGATTTCAACATCCCTCTATCAGAAATGGACATATCCAGAAAGCAGAAAATCAGTAGGAATGTAGTTGAACTTTAAAATACAATTAATTAATTGGATATAATTCACTTCTACTGACTACTTCATCTAACAGCAAAATACACATTTTTAACAAGCTCACATGGGAACTTCACCAAGATAGACCACAGTCTAGGCCATAAAACAAACCTTAACAAAAGTGAAAGAATAGAAATCATACAATGCATGCTTTCAGACCACAGTAGCGTTAAACTATAAATCAATAACAGAAAGACAACTGGAAAATTTCTGAACATGTGGAGATTAAACAACATAAATAACACACAGTTCAAAAGAAGAAATCTCAAGAAAATTAAAAAAATACTTTGAACAAAAGGAAGATAACATCAAAATTTGTGGAATGTAGCAAAAAATTTCTCAGAAGAAAATTTACAGCATTGAATGTATATATTAAAAAAGAAGAAAGATCTAGAATCAGTTATATAAGCTTACATCTTAGGAAGCTAGAAAAAGAAGAGCAAATTAAATCCAAAGTAAGCAGAAGAAAAAATAAAAATTAGAGTAGAAATCAATGAAGTAGAAAACAAAAAATCAATAGAGAAAATCAATGAAACCAAAAGCTAGTTCTTAGAAAAGATTAATAAAAGTGATAAGCCTCTAGCCAGGCTAGAAGAAAACAGAGGGGCACAAATTACTTAATATCAGAAATGAAAAATGGTACTTCACTACAGATCCCATGAACATTAGAAGAATAATGAATAAATACTTTAAACAACTCTATTTTCACAACTTGATAACATATTTGAAATGGACCAATTCCTTAAAAGACACAATCTACCAAAACACACACAAGGAGAAATAGATAATCTGAATACGTTTATGTCTATTAAAGAAATTGAAAAGGCTGGGTGTGGTGGCTCATGCCTGTTATCCCAGCACTTTGAGAGGCTGAGGCAGGTGGATCACCTGAGGTCAGGAGTTCGAGACCAGCCTGGCCAACATGGCGAAACCCCGTCTCTACTAAAAATACAAAAAATTAGCCTGGTGTGGTGGCAGGCACCTGTAATCCCAGCTACTGGGGAAGCTGGGGCAAGAGAATTGCTTGAACCCGGGAGGTGGAGGTTGCAGTGAGCCGAGATCGCGTCATTGCGTTATTGCACTCCAGCCTGGGTGACAGAGTGAGAGACTCTCTCCCCCCGCCCCTGCAAAAAAAAAAAAAAAAAAAAAAAAAAAAATTGAATAAATAATTAATAACCTTCTAAAATGGAAATATGAGGCCCAGATGTATTCACTGGTAAATTTTACCAAACATTCAAGAAAAAAATGA
>NW_012115289.1:4802665-4818035 GCF_000951035.1 Colobus angolensis palliatus | reverse complement strand
GCCTGTAATTCCAGCTACTTAGGAGCCTGAGGCACGAAAATCACTTCAGCACAGAAGATAGAGGCTGCAGTCAGCAGAGATCCGGCCACTGCACTCCAGCCTGGGCGACAGAGCGAGACTCCGTCTCAAAAAAAAAAAAAAAAAAAAAAAGAACAGGAAATAAAAAGAATGCTGATTGGGAAGGAAGAAATAAAACAGTCTGTTTTCAGATGACATAAAATCTGAAAGAATAGACAAAAATAGCTTTGAAACTAAGAAGCAATTATAGCAAGATTTCAGGATTTGGCTAATGTACAAAAGTTGATCATTTTTCTATAAACTAGCAATGAACAATAGAATTTGAAATTAAAAGTCCAGGCGCGGTGGCTCAAGCCTGTAATCCCAGCACTTTGGGAGGCCGAGACGGGCGGATCACGAGGTCAGGAGATCGAGACCATCCTGGCTAACATGGTGAAACCCCGTCTCTACTAAAAAAATACAAAAAACTAGCCGGGCGCGGTAGCGGGCGCCTGTAGTCCCAGCTACTCGGGAGGCTGAGGCAGGAGAATGGCGCAAACCAGGGAGGCGGAGCTTGCAGTGAGCTGAGATCCGGCCACTGCACTCCGGTCTGGGGGACGGAGCGAGACTCCACCTCAAAAAAAAAAAAAAAAAAAAGAATTTGAAGTTAAAAATACAATAACATTTACATTAGCACCCCCCAAAATTAAATACTTAGGTACAAATCTAACAAAATATGATACAAGAGCGATATGAAAAAATCTACAAAATTGTGATGAAAAACATCAAAGAACTAAAGAAATGGAGATCTTCATATGGTGAGGGTAAGAGCAAAATAAAAATTATAAAAATAAATAAATAAATGGAGAGGTATTCCATGTTCATGGTTAAGAAGACTTAAAATTGTTATCAGTTCTTTAAAACTTGATCTATAGATTCAATATAGTCCCTATCAAAATACCAGAAACTTATCTTGTAGATATCAACAAACTGATTCTACAGTTTATATGGAGAGGCAAAAGACACAGAATAGTCAACAAGACAGTGGAGAAGAACTAAGCTGGGCAACTGACACTACTCAACTTTAAGACTTACTATAAAGCTACAGTAATCAAGATAGTGTGATATTGGCAGAATAATAGACAAATAAGTCAATGCAACAGAATAGACAGCCAAGAAATAGACCCACATAAATATAATCAACTGATATTTGACAAAAGAATAAAAGCAATACAATAAAGAAAGGTAGTTGTTTCACCAAATGGTGCTGAAACAGCTGGACATCTACATGCAAAAAAATAAACCTAGACACAGACCTTATACCTTTTACAAAATTGACTCAAAACTGATCACAGACCTAAATGTAAAACCTAAAATTAGGCCAGGCGAGGCGGCTCGTATCTATAATCCCAGCACTTTGGGAGGCTGTGGTGGGAGAATCACTTGAGTCCGGGGGTTCAAGACCAGCCTAGGCAACATGGTGAAACCTCATCTCTAAAAAAAAAAATACAAAAAATTACCTAGGCATTGTGGCATGTGCCTGTAGTCCCAGCTACTCAGGAGGCTGAAGTGGAAGGATCACTCGAGCCTAGGAGGTCCAGGCTGCAGTGAGCCGTGATTATGTCACTGCAATCCAGCCTGGATGAGACAGAGTGAATTCCAAAATTACATAAGAATTCCAGGAGATGCTCTTTCCCTAAGTGGCCTGAGCTAATCTGTGAAAATGGTTCGCTATTCACTCGACTCAGAGAGCCCCACAAAATCATGTAAATCAAGAGGTTCAAGTCTTAGTGTTCACTTCAAGAACACTCGTGAAACTGCCCAGGCCATCAAGGTATGCATATATGAAAAGCCACAAAGTATTCGAAAGATGTCACTTTACAGAAACAGTGTGTACCATTCTGATGTTACAATGGTGGAGTTGGCAGGTGTGCCTAGGCCAAGCAGTGGGGCCGGACACAAAGTCGGTGGCCCAAAAAGAGTGCTGAATTTTTGCTGCACATGCTTAAAAATGCAGAGAGTAATGCTGAACTTATGGATTTCGATGTAGATTCTCTGGTCATTGAGTGTATCCACGTGAATAAAGCACCTAAGATGCGCTGCTGGACCTACAGAGCTCATGGTCGGATTAACCCATACATGAGCTCTCCCTGCCACACTGAGATGATCCTTACTGAAAAGGAACAAAATGTTCCTAAACCAGAAGAGGAAGTTGCCCAGAAGAAAAAGATATCCCAGAAGAAACTGAAGAAACAAAAATTTATGTCACGGGAGTAAATTCAACATTAAAATAAATGCAATTAAAAGTAAAAGAAAAAAAGAAAAAATTCCAGGAGATAACAGGAGCAAAATTTAGATGACCTGGGGTCTGGTGATGACTTTTAGATACTGAAATTATAATCCATGGAAGAAAAAATGGATAACCTAGATTTCATTAAAATCAAAAACTTCTCTGTGAAGGACACTGCCAAAAGAATAACAAGATAAGCCCCAACCTGGAAGAAAATACTTGCAAAAGACATGACTAATAAAAGACTATTGCCAAAATATGGAAATAACTCCTAAAACCCAACAGTAAGAAAACAAACAATGATTTTTAAATGGGCTAAAGCTCTTTATAGATAGCTCACAAAGAAAATTTGCAGATGACTACTATAGAAAGATGAAAAGATGTACCACATCATATGCCATCAGAAAACACAAACTAAAACAACCATGAGACACCACAGTGCATTGATTAGGAAGGCTAAAATCCAGAACACTGACAATACCAAACACTAGAAAGAATAATGAACAACAGGAACTCCCATTCACTGCTGGTGGAAACGCAAAATGGTACAGCCACTTTTGAAGACAGTTTGGAGACGGAGTCTCACCCTGTTGCCCAGGCTGGAGTGCAATGGTGCAATCTTGGCTCACTGCAACCTCCGCCTCCCAGGTTCAAACGATTCTCCTGCCTCAGCCTCCCGAGTAGCTGGGATTACAGGCACCCACCACCATGCCCAGCTAATTTTTGTATTTTCAGTAGAGACAGGGATTCACCATGTTGGTCAGCTGGTCTCAAACTCCTGATCTCGTGATCCGCCTGCCTTGGCCTCCCAAAGTGCTGGGATTACAGGTGTGAGCCAACGTGCCCTGTCAGTTTGGTAGTTTCTTACAAAACTAAACATACCCTTACCACAGATCCAGCAATTGTGCTCCTTGATATTTACTCAAAGGAACTGAAAACTTATGTTTACACGAAAAGCAGCGCACAGATGTTTATAGTGCTTTTATTCATAATTGGCAAAGCTGGGAAGCAACCAAGATGTCCTTCCACAGGTGAATGGATAAATAAACTTTGGTACATTCATACAATAGAATATTAATCAGTGCTAAAAAGAAATGAGCTATTAAACCATGAAAAGACATGGAGGAAATGTAAATGCATATTACTAGACAATTTGAAAAAGCTACATACAGTACAATTCCAACTATATGACATCCTGGAAAAGGCAAAACTATGGAGACAGTAAAAAGATCAGTGGTTTAGATAAGTGGATTAGGGTAAGGGTGGAAAGAGTAAGGAGAGCTCAGAGGATTTTTAGGGCAATGAAGGTATTCTGCATGATACTTTAATGATGGATACCTGTCATTATACCTTTGTCCAGTTCCACAGAATATACGATATCTAGAGAGTACCTTATGGTAAACTATGGACTTTGGGCATCGATGACCTGTCAGTGTAGGCTATCAATTGTAACAAGTGTACCACTGTAGTGGGAGACGTTGGTAATGGGGGAGGCAATTTATTGTCAGTGGGGTGGGCAGAAGATATTAATAGGTGACATATTTCTGCAATTTTCCTCTTAATTTTATTGGGAACTTAAAACTGCTCTAGAAAACTAAATTCTTTTTTTTTTCTTTTCTTTTTTTATTGTACTTTAAGTTCTAGGGTACATGTGCACAACGTGCAGGTTTGTTACAAATGTATACATGTGCCATGTTGGTGCGCTGCACCCATCAATTCGTCAGCACCCATCAACTCATCATTTACATCAGTTATAACTTCCAATGCCATCCCTCCCCCGTCCCTAGAAAACTAAAGTCTTTACTTGAAATGTTTTTTTCTACAGAGAGAAAGAACCCAATAAGCCATTAACCCCACTGGCTTGAGATGAATAAATTTATTGGACTGAATTCAATGAATACCTCTTTAGGGACCTACGGTTCACAAAGCTCTGTTCTGGGTGTTAAGAGACATTTGGATGAATAAGGCACGTTGCCCTCAGGTCCACAGTCTAGAAGGGAAGACACAGGCACCTCACCAATTTTAACAAAGTCCTGGAAGTAACATGGAGGGAAGAATTTGGAAAGGGAGCTCAACAAAGAAGGTGACAATTGGGCTTGGAGAAATAAGACAGAATAAGCAGATATTCTGCAGGCCGAAGGAACGATGCAGTGAGTGCAAGAAGAAAGAAATACTTTCCTCAAATGGAAGAGCATGACAGCGGGGGAGACAGAAGGAATCTTTATGATGGATTGTGAGACTTACTAATATTCCAGTGCGATTAGAGCCGAGATTACGTGACCTAGAGAGAAAAGGTCAGGGGTGGGGAGGCAAGGACCAACAGTGACCATAATTGTTTTGGTATAAAAAAAGCTATGTTGGTACATGTCTTTGTGATTTGTTGGAAGAGCCCTGTAAGAATAGATTGGAAGGCCAAGTGTGGTGGTTCATGCCTGTAATCCCAACACTTGGGAGGCCTGAGTGGGAGGATCTCTTGAGTCCAGGAGTTCAAGACCAGCATAGGCAACATGGCAAGACTTTGTCTCTACTTAAAAAAAAAAAAAAAAAAAATTAGCCAGGCATGGTGGTGTGTGCCTGTAGTCCCAGCTACTAGGGAGGCCGAGGTGGTAGGATTTCTTGAGCCCAGGATTAAACTTAGTTTACCTAGTAGGCCTACTGTTTCAAATCTTTACTGCTTTGTTTATTTTGGTGAAACACAAAGGCCTTATTATTTCAATGAATTATAGCTTTAAATGTGATCTCATTATATGGTCCAAGAGAAAAGCAGGAAATTCAGAAAAAGGAATAAATGACAACGGGAAATAGACTTATTCATATGGGAAAACTCTAAAACGAGCACAATGCTAGCCCTGTGTTATAAATGAACAAGAAGTCTAAAGAAGGCAAGTCTAATAATAATTTCAGCTGACATTTGGAATTACCCTCAGTCTTTGCAGTGTAAATGGCAGAGTACACCACTTCTGAATTCTACTGCTAACCACAGGGAAGGAGAATGCACAATTCCTCCAGAGCTGGGGTTCTTAGCCTTTTGTGGGTAGTCACTGTTCCTCATTGAGGAGGTCAAGAAAGTTGTGGACTCCTTCCTTAGAAAAATGAATGCAAATGTGCTCACACACCATATATACAGTATTACATACAACTGTAGGGGTTCTAGAGGGACCTGTCTTTTTAATCTTTTTACCTGCAATGCAAGACACATAGTGGATGCTCAAGAAGTATTTATTTAGTGATTGAGTAAATAAATGAACAAGGCATTATGCTTATACAATCATGGTCAAAATAAAAACATCTCCAGTAGTAGGTAAAGTATTAGCACCCATTAATATGAATTCATTTATCATAGTGCTTCTAAATCCTAGCTGCATATCACAGCCTTCTATGGAAATGGAGGAGCTTTAAATAATGTATGTGTGGCTGGGTGTGGTGGCTCACGCCAGTAATCCCAGAACTTTGGGAGGCTGAGACAGGTGAATCAGCTGAGGTCAGGAGTTTGAGACCAGTCTGACCAACGTGGTGAAACCCCATCTCTACTAAAAATGCAAAAATTAGGCGGTCGTGGTAGTGCGTGCCTGTAATTCCAGCTACTTAGGAGCCTGAGGCAGGAGAATTGCTTGAACCCGGGAGGCGGAAGTTGCAGTGAGCCAAGATCGTATTATTGTACTCCAACCTGGGCAATAGAGCAAGACTTCATCTCCAAAAAAAAAATATATATATATAAATATATATATATATGTGTGTGTGTGTGTGTGTGTAGGTGCGCGCGCGTGTGCACACATGCACACACAGTTTTTTTTTAAATAGAGATGAAGTCTTGCTCTATTGCCCAGGCTGGTCTTGAACTCCTGGCCTCAAGTGATTCTCCTGCCTCAGATTCCCAAAGTGGTGAGATTATAGCCACAGTCCCAGCCAATACAGGTGTATTTTTTTTATGAGCCCAGGGTCTCACTGCATTACACAGCTTGGTCTCAAATCCTGGGCTCAGGTGATCCTCCTGCCTCAGTCTCCCAAGTAGCTGTGATTATAGGCACAGGCCACTATGCCCAGTTCCAGTTTTGAAAAATATTGATCGCTGGGCCCCACCCCAGAACAACTGAATGAAAATCTAAGAGGTGAGGCCTGGACATGAGTATTGTTTAAAAGTTCTTCAGATTATTCCATTGTGCAGACAGGGCTGAAATCAATGTAGTAGGTTAAAAGCTGTGACATTTAGTAGAGAAAAAGAATATGGGAGCTTCCAGGTAGCTGAACACATGGAGGTTTCTGGAGGGTGGCACGCCCAGAGAGGGCATGGAAGCTCCACGCCTGTTCCCCCATACCCTTGCCCTACCTGTCTCTTCATCTGCATCCTTTGCTATATCATTTAACAAACTGGTAAATATAAAAAAAGAGAAAGAATATGAAGGCATGGGTATAATAACTAAGTTTCCATGGAGACAATCAGGAACCCTAATAAAAATGACCATCTTGTCCAATTACATAGTACATTACATATCACTATCATATGCATGGTCTCATTCTGACACCAAAGATACCCTTATCAGTTAAGTCAACCAAGCAAGTGTTGACTTGCCTCAGATCAAGCCCAAGTCTATTAATGCAAACTCAGATCTTCAGAGTTGAGTAGGCTGTTCTTACGATTTTGCCAAAGTGCCTCTTAAAGGATAAGAACAGGGATTCCTGGCTGGGCGCAGTGGCTCATGCCTATAATCTCAGCATTTTGGGAGGCTGAGGCGGGCGGATCATGAGGCCAGGAGTTCAAGACCAGCCTGGCCAACATGGTGAAAACCTGTCTCTACTGAAAATACAAAAATTAGCTGGGCATGGTGGTGTGTGCCTATAATCCCCGCTGCTTGGGAGACTGAGGTAGGAGAATTGCTTGAACCAGGCCCCGGGAGGCAGAGGTTGCAGTGAGCGGAGATCGCACCACTGCACTCCAGCCTGGGCTACAGAGCGAGACTCCATTTCAGAAAACAAAATAAAACAAAACAAAACAAAACACAGCGATTCCTACCCTGTGAGAGCTCAGCGGGGGTCTGGGAATCTGTTGTTTTACAAGCACTGCTGGTGATTCCATTGCGAGGCCAGGTCTCAGACTGCAGCTCTACAGTGGGGCTGGGATGGTGGAAGGGGGATGCATGTCAGTCAGAATTATCTGGGGAGGTTTTTCAAAATGCACATGCATTCCAGATCTAGGAAATCAGAACGCAGTGGTGTTGAGGTGACTATATAGAAAATGCCTGCTTCTGGTGCCACTTTCATCTCAGCTGAGAACCAACACATGGGGAGCTTCCTGGCAGCCCAGCCAAGTTCCTCTGTGGCCACTGGGTGACCCCTGAGCAGCCAGAGGCCAGCCCCAGGGCATGCAGTCCTGGGCAGAGACTGGCAGCGATGGTGGCAGGGCAGGTGATTAGATACTGAAAGTATGTAGGAGGGTGCTATGGGCAGGTGGAGATGACAAAACAAGCCTTGCTTACTGCATAGCTTTGCAGAGAAACTGGTGCAGAGAAACTGAAGCCAAGGTTGGAGGGATGAAAACAGAGCAGTTTCCAGATCACTTCTGTTTTCCCCTTACATCAAGCACACATGTCAATCCTGAGAGTCCCAGGTGCCCACTTCTGCTGTACTTGGCACATGGAAATGCTGACTGAAACCAGAGTCAGGGCAGCAGAAACTATTCTCACAGGGTCCTGGCAGCAGTTCAGACAGGTGCCCTTTCTGGGCCAACAGAAATCAACTGTGGGGGTGTCTGTGCTGAAGACAGAGACGGGCTGGCAAGTTTATGGAAAGGATGCACGGTACTGCTCTCCTTGAAAAAAGGAATAGGTAACTTTTAGTTAATCATTCCACTTGAAAATAGAAAGCACTCTGTTACACATTAGCGATTATTATTCTTTCACCTTATTGTCGGTTTTGTCCTCTCTGGACAATAGATTTCTTGAGCCTATTCTGATTTGTCTGGGTGTGTGTACTGACGTGGACTCCCTGACGTGATAGTGTTGCAGGGTCAGGAGCCACTACTTTCACTGTCGGGTGGAGAATTCAGGATCACCTGAAATAACTCCGCTGGGGAGGATTTGGAAGCAAGAAGAGAATCAGAGAGTCATGGTTCAAAGACTTTGAAGGCATTTTCCCAGCAATTCTTTGCAGGTTTACTCTGGGACACAGTAAGCCGGTAGCAAACATTGAGATGGAGAGAGAAAGAGAGAGAGTGAGAGGGCTGTGTGTGTGTGTCTGTGTGTGACATCCAAGGCAGGCTCTGCTTGATATTCTGTAACTACCCTGCTTTGCATCTTGGCAGGGTTTCTCTTCAACAAGTGGTGGGGCTGAATGAAGGGCTGAAACCTCCATCTTTACAGTTTGACCTACTCAGAAAATTGTTAACAGTGCTTTCCACCATTTAAACCTGAGACCAGTCCACTGGTCAATTTCTCACCTGGACTGCCCAGTGGAGAGCCGTTTTAAAGTCTTTATCCACAAGGGTGGGGTCTGCCCCCTTCTTCAGCAGCATTTGGGTGTGTTGAGGCTGGTTGTGGAAAGCCGCCCAGTGAAGTGGTGTCATTCCCTGCAAAACAACAGTCAGAGAGGACAGAGATGAGCACAGGCTCCCAGGAAGAAAACTGGAACTCACACTTTCTCCTCAGGCCTAGGGGCCATCACCAGATGCATTGGTTATTTCTTGCTAGTTCATTCATTCATTAATCCATTCATTCAATAGATGTTTATTGTGCTTCTGTTTTGTGCCAGGCAAGCAGGTGTTCAGGATACAGAAGTTAATAAGATAAATGAGATCCTTACCCTCATGGAAATTGCTCTGTGGTAAAAGAAGATAGATATTAAATGCACAAAAACATGTCAAACAATCTTCCAGATTGATAAATATTAGGAAGAATGCACATGGGATGCTGGTGAGAGAGTAATCAAGGCTGGAGGGACTGTTCTAAACAGACCTCTGTGAGAAGAACTGGAGGAAGAGGACAGCCAACACCAAGCACAGAGGCAGAGAGTAAGTTAAAGGAAGGCCCCTGTGACTGGAGTGCAATACCCCACCACCAGGACAGGGGTGCTGTCTGTTTTCCTCTATCTCTAATGCCTAGACTAGAGGCTGGAGAAATAGCTGTTGAATGAATGAATGAGGTAGGAGGGGAAGAGAGCAACCTGAAATGAAGTTGAAGAGGGAGACAGGGGCTGATCCTGGGAGGGTGGGATGGGGGTAACTGTCTCTGCATAAGGCATTTGGATTTTATTCTAATTCAGTGGAGAGACAATGAAAGATTTTAAGCAAGTATTGGCATGATCAGATGTACACTGTTTAGAAGAAGTCACTGTGGCAGCTTGGAGAACAAAGCTGGATGAATGAATGGTGAATCCCAGCTTCTTTCAGACTGCAAGGTCACATGGGTTAGGTATAATTTAACAGTAAGTGAGCTTATGCTGAGAAATGGTGGCCAAAAAGAGCCAGTGTTATTTGAGAGTATATATGATGAAAAGATTGGCTCTTCTCCTTGCTCACTCATCTCAATTCCATGAAACATATCTAGAATGAATTGAAATGAAGATACCTGATAAAGGGGGCAAAGGGTACAGGCAGCTTTGAAGACTCTCTTTCTATAGTTGTCTCTGCCAATAGCATAAAGCAAGGAGACAACACTTTGGCTTTCTCTGTTCCTTCCAGGGTGAGTTGCATGGAGAAGATGGGCCTCAGCCTAGATAGAAGCACATTAATGATAGCCCAGAGCTAATATTTATTGATCTAGAGACCTTTATGAGTTCTTTCATCTACTGTCTCACATAATCCTCCAAACAACCTTCTGAAGTAAGTACTGTGGTGATGTCTCCTACATATCCACCAAGCTGTTTCCTCTTCCTCTAGGGCACACAGTCAGACTATATTCCCCAGCCTCCTTGCAGATAGGTGCAGCCACATGACTGAGTCCTTGCCACTGGAATGTGAACAGAGGAGATGGAAACCTTCCCCAGGCCTGGGCTAGACAAAAAGCCCATGTGGTCCTCCACATCTTCTCTTTTTCCTCATATATCAACAGAATGCAGAGGAGGACAAGGCTCTAGAAGATGCTGGAACCATGTGATTGAAAAGCCTGAGTTTCTGAGCGATGAGGGAGAATAGGACCACCCTGCCAAACAGCACTGGACTATGATACGAGCAAGAAATACGCTTTTATTGTGTCAGGCTATTGAGATTTCAAGTAGTTTGCTAGAGCAGTTAGCCAGCTCTGATAGGTGCGATTGTCCTTCTCATTTAACGGAAGAGGAAGCTGAGCTCTAGAGAAATCCTGAGTTTGTGAGCAGGCAGGGAACTGAATCTAGGGTTTAAGGTTTGTGGGAAACTAGAATTAGAATGTTAAATCCCTTCAACCAGTTCCATATTTTGAATTCCTATATTATGGTTTGCTTTCAAGTTTCAAGTGTCATATGACAGTGAGCCTCCAGAGATACTCTTGAGGATATTTCAAGGAATTGGTTCCATATAAAAAAGAATGCTGGTATAAAAGCAATGGAACTTCTTATTCTTATTCCAATAGCTGAATATTTACTTGGAAATCAGAATACCTCAGTACATTCTAATTGGTCCTCTTCATTTTTAACTGGGCACACTGGGGTTAGAAATCTAACACAAGGGAATTACATTTTAAAATTAAATTATATTTTAAAAATAATGCACGGATAGCCCATTTCCCAGTCCTTAGTCCCACTTGCTTCATTGCAAATGAAGTGATGAAATGAAGCCATTGGCTTCATCACGAAGGGCCAAAAGTTTTCAAGTTACCGGAGTGTAAGTTGCATGACAGCAGGGCCTTTGTCGGCCCGTCTGAATTCCTAGATCCTAGAACGGTGCCAGGCACATTATAGATGTTGAGTAAATACTTATTAAATGAACAAATGGCTTACCGTGCTCCACTGATTTTTTATTTTTCTTTTTTTGAGATGGAGTTTCGCTCTGTCACTCAGGCTGGAGTGCAATGGCGCAATCTCGGCTCACTGCAACCTCCACCTCCCGAGTTCAAGCGATTCTTCTGCCTCAGCCTCCCAAGCAGCTGGGATTATAGGTGCCCGCCATCATGCCTGGCTAATTTTTGTAGTTTTTAGTAGAGACAGGTTTCACCATGTTGGCCAGGCTGGTCTTGAGCTCCTGACCTTAGGTGATCAGCCCACTTCAGCCTCCCAAAATACTGGGATTACAGGAGTGAGCCACAGCACCCAGCCGAATTTCTTTGTAAAAATTTGGCTTTGCTTTTTAAAATCATACACAGAAGAAAGGCAGAACATGACTTCTCTTTTATAGACAATGAACTTGTCTGATATCATCATTGTTACCAACTCATCAGCTGAAACTTGTCAGGATTTTTGATGAGTGCTTCAAACAATCTTATCTTTTGTACTACTGTACTATCTCACATCCAATTACTAACCAGGCCTAATCTTGCTTAGCTTCTGAGGTCAGGTGCATTCAGGGTGGTTATAGCCATAGACCACTGCACTGCCAAAGGTGAGGTAGATGGCAATGACTATATGTAGAAGTATGATTTAGTGATGTTGGAATTCAGTGCGAAAATGTGGTTGTGAATTAAACTGTGGTAATGCAATGTTAATTATTGTCTCCTAAATACAGTTTTAGGCTTTAAGAGCTATTCTCTTTAAATAACCACAAGAAAACTCCCCTCAAAACCCAACTCTTGCATAGTTTGATCAAGGAGTGAGGTGGGAGGAGTGCTATAATTTTTCATACACCTACTTGATGCCAAGAGCTTTGCATCTGCTATCACATAGAATCTTTACAATGATCCTAAAGGGTTGGTATTTTTAGGCCTATTTTACAGGCGAGGAAATTGAAACACAGATTAAGTAATTTGCCTAAGGTCATTGACTGGGTCCATGGTAGAGCTAGGGTTCAATGCTTGTTTCTCTGACTCTGGAGAAAGAAATGCTCTTTCCACACATCATGGTGGTAGAATTTCATTTTGGGAATGAGCTCAGATGCTAAAAAATTTCTTTCTTTCTGATTGTAGCTGGATTCAAGGTTGTCTTACTTTCTAAAATGATGGTTCTTACTAGTGTAAGGGTTGGTACCCTATATTATTTGTTTCAACTGGCATTGCCTCAAGGCTCCTCCTGAAAGTGCAGTTGGCAAACATTTATTTTTGTGAGATATATACACATACATAATACGGATTCTCCCCCACCATTCACCCTCACCACAAAACTTGTGAACACCTTGAAAATAACTGGTGATCCTCTGAATGACTCCAAATCAAGACCCGAATTACTTCATTACTTCTCTAAATACTTGTACAATATAAATGGGTTGTGAACACTCAGTCAAGTCAAGGGAAATTTCCTGCTGCTTTTTTTTTTTTCTTTTTTTCATTTGGGCTGATGAGAAATAAGAATAAATCCTCTTAGAGTTAATAATGTGAAAACCAAAACTTTTAAAAGCAGCTCAAAGGCAGCGGTTGGTATTGCACCCTTTATTTAGGAACATTTTCCTACAACTGCTTCCTTCTCCTTTCTTCTTCTTCTTTCTTCAACTTCTGTTGAGCCTGCAGAAATTGTAGTTGTCTTATGTTAAAATTCTGGTGGCCAGTTAAGGGGCAGACATCAGGCTTAGCAACTGGTATCTGTACTAAGCAGTGACAGAAATCACAATTAAGCTGTGACGCACATAAAGGCAGATGCTGTGGCATATTCACCATGGTATGCCCCCTGCACTAAGCACACAGTAAGTGTTCAAGAAATGTTTACTGGAAGAATTAATTAGTGAGTTGCAGCTTATTAAAGGTCACTTGAACTCATGGGGAATATAAAATCAGAGTCTGCTGGATAAGACAGCCATCTGTGTCCAAGTTATGGAGACCTTTCCAACCAGTTACTTCCTGGAGTTTCATTGAGGGCTTAACTGAGCCTTCGAAGCATCTAGGAGCTGACAATCTAGCAGTCACTATCAGGCATGTTGCAACAAACACCCAGATGGCCCTGGTGAGAGGAGAATTTTACTCTTCTGAAAATCAAAAAGTATTGATTGGCTCAAAGAGTGAGGAGGAACTCATATTCAGTTAAGAATATAAGCTCTCTAGAATGTTTTGAGGGGAAATGTTTTGGTTGACTTGGGATCCGATTTTAGATTGCTGATAGGACAAAATGTATGTTCTAACTGTTGGGTGCATAGTAGTGTTGCTTTGGAACAATGTCTTGTGTTGATGAGTAATTCTGTGCCTTGAACCTGTGCCACCACAATTTCAGTTAAAGGCTTACAAGTCCTATCATCTTCTCAGAACATTTTTTTTTCTTTTTCCAAACCACTTTTGTGTTTTCTGAGCCAGAAATCTGCTTTAATGCTTAGCAGGTTTCATGTTTCAGAACTGTACTTTTAGAGTGTCTCTAGCCAACACTGAAAGGCACACAGAGAGAAATGCTGATGTGGCTGGGTGCTTGGTTTGTTCCCCGTCGTGGTTGGCGGTTCGGGGCGGGGTAGGGTTAAGAATTATAGCAGGTGTCTGGTGGCTGAGAGGTCAGTAAACAATCCCAGATGCTTTGAAGTATCTAGAATTTCTAGCAGCTTGGCTGTGGTTGACATTTAAAAATTCACATACTTAATCCTCTGATCACATATGACCACCTCCCACAAAAGTTATAGAGGATCAGGAGATAAAAAATTAGATAAAAAATTGGAATGAATATGTCCTTTAAAAGTATATCTAGTTTTAAAAACTAGATGATGTTACAAGTACTGTAATGAAAACCATTTTCTTTCATTTTTATTTGAAAAACAATCTTATAGATCAGAAAGCTTAGTAAATTAATTCATTGTCTTTGTTTTGGAATTTCCTAAACTGGATAGATAGACGGTGAGCATCATGATAGCCAAAGACTATAACTGAAGGCCAAGAATACTCTGAGGTTGGACTTTAGGGCACTGGAAAGGGCTGCTAATAATGGCACTCTCTAAAAACTCTCTTTCTCGCTGTAACAATTATAAGAATAATATGTCTGACATTTTTTAAAAAATACTTTAGAATGGGGTTTTCATAATTTAAATCAGACAAGAAAAACAATAAAACGAACTTAGGCCATGGAAGTCTAGGAGCCAATTCTAACAAGAACAAACTTACAAAACAAAGCCTTCAGAATAGAAGCCTAAGTTGATATATTTATTTTTCAAACAAAAAAGAACATCTACATTCTTCTGCACTAAACTGTGAACTCCATCATAGCAGGGATGAAGCCTACATGAGACATGGCAGGTACTAAACAAATGTTTGTTGAATAAATAAAATAAAACAATTTTCTTGTTCCAAGGAGATCACCTTGGGAGGCTACACAATTATTCTACTCATTGCTCAAAATACTTCTGGGATTTTCTTTGTTTTTGAAATTGCCACTAGAGCAAGAGCTCTATCTATGGATAGAAATAAGAATATGTGAGTTTCATCAGAGAAATAATTACATCTTTATTTTCAATAACTTTTTTTTTTTTTTTTGAGACAGAGTCTCACTCTGTCACCCAGGCTGGAGTGCAGTGGCACCATCTCGGCTCACTGCAACCTTCGCCCCCTGGGTTCAAGTGATTCTTTTGCTTCAGCCTCTCAAGTAGCTGGGACTACAGTGCCTGCCACCACGCCTGGCTAATTTTTGTATTTTTAGTAGAGATGGGCGTCACCATATTGGCTAGGCTGGTCTCGAACTCCTAGACCTTGTGATCCACCTGCCTTGGCCTCCCAAAGTGCTGGGATTACAGGTGTAAGCCACTGCACCCGGCCTATTTTCACTAACTTCTAATTGAAATTTAACATCTTTTTCAATTATGAATATAGGCAACAACCCACAGTAGTATAAACAGTACCTGTGACTTTGCCACCACTATAAATTATAGATACAGTGCTATTACATTAGTGATTGCAGATATCTCAAAATATTTACATGTCTCACTACTTCAACAATTGTAGTAGTTCGTGGTCCTGCCATCAAATCTTATTTAATGCATTAATAAACAATCTTTTATGTTATTGTCATAAATTTGTTCTTTAAAATATTTTCTAGCCTGGGCAACATGGTGAAACTCTGCCTCTA
>NW_012115289.1:4791061-4802231 GCF_000951035.1 Colobus angolensis palliatus | reverse complement strand
AAATAAATAAATAAATAAATAAATAAATAAATAAATAAATAAATAAGAGAATGTTTTGTTGACTGTATTTTAATAATTTTAATATATTGATTTCTTTTGCAATCCTATATATTTTATTTTCTGTAATTTCAGATATTTTTCTTTTTTGATATTTTTTCCTTTTAAAAAGAAGTTTAAATAGAGATGAGGTTTAGCCATGTTGCCCAGGCTGATCTTGAACTCCTGAGCTCAAGCAATCGTCCTGCCTTGGCCTCCCAAAGGGCTGGGATTACAGGTGTGAGCCACTGCACCCGGCCTAATTTTTAAGGTATGTTTCTGAGAAGTTATCCATAGGTTTCACAAACACATGAAAATGTGTTCATGTCATAAATATGGGTAAGGACACCTGCTCTAAAGTCTACAGGACATTTAAAAAAAATTCTAATTGGTATAAAATTTTATTTACTTGGCCGGGCGCAGTGGCTCAAGCCTGTAATCCTAGCACTTTGGGAGGCCGAGACGGGCAGTTCACGAGGTCAGGAGATTGAGAACATCCTGGCTAACATGGTGAAACCCCATCTCGACTAAAAAATACAAAAAAACTAGCAGGGCGAGGTGGGGGGCGCCTGTCGTCCTAGCTACTCAGGAGGCTGAGGCAGGAGAACGGCGTGAACCCGGGAGGCAGAGCTTGCAGTGAGCTGAGATCCAGCTTGGGCGACAGAGCGAGACTCTGTCCCCCCCCCAAAAAAATTGTATTTACTTATGTATATCTCATAGACACCTCTAATACCATGAAAATCTTATTTTTTTGAGAGGAGGTTTTGGAAATAACAGTTAGCTGGAGTCAAGTCTGGGAAATAAATTGGATAGCTGAGTCAACAAAACAAATGAAGAAAGGGCCATAAAATAAAATAACATGACTTTTTCTTGAATTTAATTCTTTCTTTCTCCCTAGATATAACATATCTAGATACACTATATATCTGGGCTGGGCGTGGTGCCCCACGCCAGTAATCCCAGCACTTTGGGAGGCTGAGGCCAGTGGATCACTTGAGGACAGGAGTTGGAGACCAGCCTGGCCAACCTGGTGAAACCGTGTCTCCACAAAAAATACAAAAATTAACCAGGCATGGTGGCAGGCACCTGTAATCCCAGCTACTTAAGAGGCTATGGCAGGAGAATCGCTTGAACCCAAGAGGCAGAGGTTGCAGTGAGGCAAAATCGTGCCACTGCACTCCAGCCTGGGTGACAGAGTGAGGCCACATCTCCGGAAAAAAAAAATCTATATATATATGTGTGCATATACATATATATATATATTTTTTGTGCCTCACTATGTGCAAGCTACTGAGCTAGAATCTAGGGATACAAAGATAAAAAAGGCATGGTCTATCTCTAGAAGTTTATAGGGTTGGGGGAGAGTGGGAGAGGGAGGTCGGGGCTCCTAAGTAGCGGTGACCCTACTCCTTTTTTTTTTAGATGTTCGGTCTTAGGCTAAAACTTCTGATTCATTAAAAAATTGTGCTTTGTTATTCTACATTTTGCTAACTGTAAAGTAAAAAATTTCAAGAGTCAGGGAGTGTTTCTTCTACTTTTGGTTCTATCTCAGGAATGTGGTAAGTAGAAGTGATGCTAAGTATTATGTCCAAAAGGTCACATTTGTTCTTGCAACTTAAATTTATTTCTCAGAGTGGTTCTACAATTGAAGTTTGGATTGTCAGACTGCTCACAAAAATCTACTTACATAAGAATGTGCATTTAATATATCCTAAACAATATATATATCCTAAATGCTGTGCATAACAGTGCTTCTCTGGATAAATGCATTCAAAGTTCTAACTCAGATGCCAATAGCTCAGAGCCCCTCTTGATAGAACACTCTTCCCGTCAAGGCTAAAATGAGAGCAGGAGAGGTTAGTTTCCATTTAACTCCCGCTAGCTGCAATAGAAAAGCCTCACTCTATGTCAATGATTCTCCTGAGGTCTTGTTTTGAAGAACAAAAGCACAAAGGACAATCTGACCTATCTCACTTTTTTCAGTGTTAACTGCAGTGTGGATAGCTTCTAAGTAAGTCACTTTATAATTAAGCAGTGTGGTTAATGAAACAGGAAAAACAAACAGATCATTGGAACAGAACAAAGAGTTTGAAAATGAAACCATATATTTAAAAAAATCTTGTAACAAACAAAAACATAATTTAACATAACATAATCCAGTTCTTGGGGTAGAGAAGAGGTCTTCTTTAAAAAGACATCAAAAGAAAAAGCAGAAACAGACAAGAATGATCATTTTAATTATATCAGATTTTTATATTTCTGAATAAGAAAAGGTACTATGAACTGTTTTAAAATAACCAACAGCCTATGAAAAAGGATTTACAACTCAACAGCAAAGCATTAATATTCAGAATATAAAATAAACTCCTATAAATCAATAAGAAAATGACAATCCCGATCAATGGACAAAGAATGTAAACAGGCAAGTCACAAAAGAAGATATAATAAAGACCATCATATCTATGAAATGATGTTCATCTCTTTAATCAGGGAAAATGCAAATAACAAGAAAATCCAGCAACAACTGGGGAAAAAACAGTACTTACACTAAAAACAACAACAACAACAACAACAACTACAACACCACCCAGCTATTTTGGGGGAATAATTAGGTAGTGTGTATTAAAAATAAAAACATACAGTCTTTACTACCCAGCAATTCTTCTTTTAAGAGAAATGCTTGTATAGAGTATGCAAAGAAGCTTGTACAAGAAACACTCTCTAGACGGGTGTTTATGAAAAACCAGAAAAATTGAGACAACCTGAATATCCATTCACAGGGGAATGGCAAAATAAATGGAGGTATTTTGATATTATGTAACACTATGAAGCCATTAAAAGGAATGAGCCACAGGCCGGGTGCCATGGCTCACACCTGTAATCCCAGCACTTTGGGAGGCCGAGGCAGGTGGATCACGAGATCAGGAGTTTGAGACCAGCCTGGCCAACATGGTGAAACCCCTACTAAAATACAAAAATTCGCTGGGTGTGGTGGCGGGTGCCCAGCTACTCGGGAGGCTGAGGCAGGAGAATCGTGTGAACCTGGGAGGTAGAGGCTGCAGTGAGCCGAGATTGTGCCATTCTGGCCTGGACAGGGCCAGACTCGGTCTCAAAAAAAAAAAAAAAGGAATGAGCCAGATCTATATGTATCAAAAATTCTAAGACAAATGCTTGAGTTGAAAAAACTAAGTTAGGCCAGGTGCGGTGGCTCATGCCTGTAATCCCAGCACTTTGGGAGGCCCAGGCGGGAGGCTGGAGGTCAGAAGACCGAGACCATCCTGACTAACACGGTGAAACCCCGTCTCTACTAAAAATACAAACAAAATTAGCCAGGCATGGTGGTGGGTGCCCTGTAGTCCCAGCTACTAGGGAGGCTGAGGCAGGAGAATGGCGAGAACCTGGGAGGTGGAGCTTGCAGTGAGCCAAGATCGCGTCACTGCACTCCAGCCTGGGTGACAGAGAGAGACAAAAAAAAAAACAAAAAGTTGCAGAACACATAGAGTGATACCTTTTTTTAAAAAATGAATTTAACTGTTACCTCCCCCTACCCCTCATACAATGGAGGCTACATCATGCTTGGAGCTCACTGAAAAAAGACAAGAGAGAGAAGGTTACTTGTTCAAAACATTGAGCAGCCAAATACAGGAACTACACCAAAGTAATGAATGAAAAAGAAAGCCTGGGCTGTGTTCTTTCCATTTCAGAATTGTATTTATTTCTCAATGGCAATCAATGGCAAGAGCTTTTGCTGTTATAAATTTATCATGATTGGCTCTCACTAGCAATGACCAATAACTAAATAAAATAAATAATAGGCAAAAACAGAATTACAGCATTAGATTTAGTTTTAAAGTTTTTTTTTGTTTGTTTGTTTTTTTTGAGACGGAGTCTTGCTCTGTTGCCTAGGCTGGAGTGCAGTCACACCATCTCAGATCATTGCAACCTCCATCTCCCAAGTTCAAGCAATTCCACCGCCTGCCTTAGTCTTTGGAGTAGCTGGGGCTACAGGCATGAGCCACTACACCCAGCTAATTTTCATATTTTTAGTAGAGACATTAGTAGGGGTTTGGCCATGTTGGCCAGGCTGGTCTTGAACTCCTGGCCTCAAGTGATTCACCCCCCTCAGCCTCCCAAAGTGCTGGGATTACAGGCATGAGCCATGGAACCGGGCCTTAAAAATCTTAATTGGCTTCATTTGCAATTTTAGAACTGGGCTTCATTCCAAAATGTTCTGGCCGGGCATGGTGGTTCACGCATATAATCACAGCACTTTGGGAGGCTGAGGCAGAAGGATCACTTGAACTCAGCAGTACTAGACCAGTCTGGGCAACATAGGAAGATCCCCGTCTCTACCAAAAATGAAAAATGAGCTGGGTATGGCTGTGCATGCCTGTGATGCAGGGTTTCTGTGGTCCCATCTACCCTGGAGGCTGAGGCAGGAGGATCGACTTGAGCCCAGGAGGCGGAGGCTGCAGTGGGCTGTGATCATGTCACTGCACTCCAGCCTGAGTGACAGAGTGAGACTGTCTAAAAAAAAAAAAAGCTTTCCAATGAGCCCAGCAGAGGAGGTTGGTTTTGCAGATAGAGAAGGGCTGAAAAAAGCAGAAGCAAAGAACAAAAATCAGATTGGTTATTTCAAACTTACTTTCCTTGAAAGATGAAAGATGAGAACAGGGAAACAGCACAACAGAGAAAAAACTGATTGCTTAACATCAGGTTACTTTAGGTTACTTTTTGTTATAAGGATTAAAGGCAGAGGAAATTTCATTATCATGCTAAGTAAAACTGGCCTGTTTGGGAAATTTGGCTATTATCTCTCTCCTGATTTCTCAGAAGGTCAGATAACAACTTGATTTCAGATTTCAACTTGATTGGTGACTTGGAATTTAAGTACAAGGGACTCCATTTTGATATTTGGCCTGGTCTATTGACCTAGTACAGGGGCTCAGTCAAAACCAAAATTATATGAGTGCCTCAAAGTTATATGAATGCCATCTCTACTAAAAATAGAAAAATTAGCCTGGCATGGTGGTGTGTGCCTGTAGTCCTAGCTATTCAGAAAGCTGAACGGGAGGATCACCTGAGCCCAGGATGCAGAGGTTGCAGTGAGCTGACATCGCATCATACCACTGCACCCTAGCCTGGGCCACAGAATGAGACCCTGCCTCAAAAAAAAACCAAAACCAAAATCATATATATATATATATATATATATACACACACAGCTACATATATATACACACATACACATACATATATGGATACGTAATATATACATACATGCATATATCCATACACACACACACACACATATATATATATATCTCTTCAGTGATTTAAAGCAAAACCTCAGAGGAAAGAGAATTGTACTGTTAGAAACTTCTGCTTTGAAAATGATAACCAGAGATGAGGTAGCACACTCTGGTCACTCTGCCCATGGTGTGGAAGCAGGGAGCTAGAGTGGCGGAGTCCATGTGTACATATATATACACATATATACACATACTATATATATATTATATATATATATATGTATATATATTATGAAAAACACAGGCAAGCATTAGCAGTTGGTTTCAGATGGATTCCAGACAACAGGCTGTGAATGGACCAAAGAGGAAGCTGTGACCATGTGTAGGAAGTGCCTTGTTGAGGCCCTTGCTCTGCTGGGTCTGCTTTCTGAGCTTAAAACCCAATGGGTCCATATGCTGGTGTAATAGTAGGAGGAATCTTTTTGCAGAAGTCCCTTTGCATGAGGAGGAACCAGGGACTTTATTTACCACATATTTTATGTAAGGTGTTATAATTACCACTCTTAGAAAGATCCGTGTCTACTTTCATTGTCTCCACTGCCAGGTGCCTCCTAGGGTGGAGAAAAATAGGAAACTATGTCTTTGCTGGGGGGTTGCTAGTTCTGCTGAGAGGTACTTGAGTTAGAGGTCTATAAGTGGAATTTAGCTTTAGGGTATAAATGAGCAAATTTGTCATCTTTCTAAATAAGGCCGAGTTTAGGGATTACCACAGAGGTTGCAGGTGGAGCATGTAGTTGGCAACTTGCCCTGAAATCTAGAGGTTCACAATCTGCTGACATGGACCCCGCCACTCCAGCTCACTGCTTCCACACCATGGGCAGAGTGACCAGAGTGTGCTACCTCATCTCTGGTTCTCATTTTTAAAGCAGAAGTTTCTAATAGTGCAACCCTCTTTCCTCTGAGGTTTTGCTTTAAACCACTGAAGATATGGGGAGTGAAAGCAGCAGGGGCTTTCTGATGTGGTTATTAATGCCAGTCAGAGGGAAGCCTTTAATCAGAAGGCTCAAGACAGATGGGGGGACTGGGCGCAGTGGCTCACGCCTGTAATCTCAGCACTTTGGGAGGCCAGGGTGGGCAGATCACCTGAGCTCACAAGTTTGAGAACAGCCTGCTCAACATGGTGAAACCCTGTCTCTCTATTAAAAATACAAAAATTAGCTGAGCACAGTGGTGTGCACTTGTAGTCCCAGCTACTTGGGAGGTTGAAGTAGGAGAATTTCTTGAACCTGGGAGGTGGAGGCTGTAGTGAGCTGAGATCGCACCACTGTACTCCAGCCTGGGCGATAGAGTGAGAATCTGTCTATTTAAAAAAAAAAAAAAGACAGATGCGGGGGCATCTATTCCAGGAGAAAGTGATTAGGAGGGGCTTACCCTCTGCCCCTTGCCTATGGTCACCTAGCTTCCTTGAAAAGAATGTAATTGGCATCTTTGTGTATGTACATTTTTAATGTTATCAGACTTTTTGAGTGAAATGCAACCAAACCAAGCACATATTTATTTTACAATTCCATTAAAAACCAGGTATTTAAATTGATTTCAAGAACCTTGTTAAGGAAATCAGCCTGGCTAAGGAAAATTAGTACTGCATTTAAAAAGAGTTAAGCAGATCTAACAAGACTTTAAGCTACTCTTGGGCAGCTCTGCTTAGTGTCTGAGCCACCTTACCTCAAGAACTTTGTTGAAGAGTGTTGAACAACCTTTTTGGAAGCCTTCTATTTGCAACACGAATTAAACAGCAGTTATGATCACTGAAATTAATAACGTGGTGTCTGGAGCAGGTAACCTGGAATTATTGATATTGTCTCTGTGTCATCTTTTTCTTTTCTTTTTTGGGGCGGCGGGGGGGTGGGGGCACAGGATGTCGCTCTGTCACCCAGGCTAGAGTGCAGTGATGTGATCATATCTCACTGCAACCTTGAACTTCTGGGCTTAAGTGATCCTCCTGCCTCAGTCCTCACAGTAGCTGGGACTATAGGCATGTGCCACCACACCCAGCTACTTTTTAAACTTTTTGTAGAAATGGAGTCTTGCTCTGCTGCCCAGGCTGGTCTCAAACTCCTGGGTTCAAGTGAGCCTCCCATCTTGGCCTCCCAGAGTGCTGGGATTACAGGCATGAGCCAGTATCTAGTCTTGTCATTGTTTTCCTTTTTCTTTCTCTTTTTTCTTTGGAGATGGGGGGTCTCGCTATGTTGCCCAGGCTGGGCTCTAGTGATCCTCCCACCTCAGCCTCCTGAGTAGCTGTGACCACTGGCACGCACCGCCACACCCAGCTGTCTGCCATCTTTCACTAGAGAGCATGTCTTAGGCCGGGTGCGGTGGCTCATGCCTGCAATCCCAGCACTTTGGGAGGCCAAGGCAGGCAGATCACCTGCGGTCGGGAGTTTGAGATCAGCTTGACCAACACGGAGAAACCCTGTCTCTACTAAAAATACAAAATTAGCCGGGTGTGGTGGCACATGCCTGTAATCCCAGCTACTGGGGAGGCTGAGGCAGGAGAATCACTTGAATCTGGGAGGTGGTGGTTGTGGTGAGCCGAGACAGCACCATTGCACTCCAGCCTGGGCGACAAGAGAGAAATTCCGTCTTAAAAAAAAAAAAAAAGAGAGAGAGAGAGAGAGCATGTCTTGAGCCACAGCATGCTACTAAGTTTCTGGGACTTGAGAAGACAGGAGAAAACAATATTTATTTCTCAATGTCCAGAGGGAAATTACAAAATTTCAGTCGTATGGTAAATGCTGAAGTACTTAATGCAATAAAGTCCTTCCCTATCAGAAGCTACGCACACCCAGGGTGGGGATAAGTTTCTGCTGAGGATTAATAGTGAAAACAGGTCTCCCTTTCATGGTAGGAACACAAAACTGTGCTTCATGTCTCCCTGTAGCATTTAAGAGGAAGCACAATGGTTCAGAAACGCCCTTCCTTTCACCCTCACATGCAAAATGACCACTTGTTGCTTGAGAGTGTGGCTCACCTCATTGTCCTGGTGATTAATCTCGCTGAGGTTCGACTGTTGCAACAGGACTGTGAGGAGCCTGTAAGGAAAAATAGGAGAAATGGCTCAAAAGAACAGACAGTCACGGTGCTCTTGGAATCAGTATAAAAACGTGACCTTAGAAAAAGCGTCAGTTGAAAGGCTCCAAATGAAGATGAGGGCCTTTCTGTTTCTCTGGGAAAAAGATCCACAGAAAAGAAGTAAGAGTGTGATAGGTTAGAAGACACCTGTGAGGAGGGCTGCTGTCTGCCTTTCCCACCCTCTCTCCATCTCAGCACTCCCGAGGGGCACAGGGGGATGGAGAAACTTTAGGCTCATTGTGTTCACCAGGCCTCTGTCACCTAGCCATGCCCTTTAAGAACCAAAATCATGTAGCACTCAGTCTTTTTTTTTTTTTTTTTGACACGGAGTCTCGCTGTCGCCCAGGCTCGAGTGTGCAGTGGCATGAACTTGGCTCACTGGAAGCTCCGTCTCCCGGGTTCACGCCATTCTCCTGCCTCAGCCTCCCAAGTAGCTGGGACTACAGGCGCCCACCACCACGCCTGGCTAATTTTGCTTTTGTAGTTTTAGTAGAGATGGGGTTTCATCATGTTAGCCAGGATGGTCTAAATCTCCTGACCTCGTGATCTGCCTGCCTTGGCCTCCCAAATTGCTGGGATTACAGGCATGAGCCACTGCGCCCAGCCACTAATTCTTTATTCACTTTACAGGAACTTACAGAGTGCTTTCAACCTGCTTCACTCCTAGCTGCATATGTCATGCCTTTTTAATGCAAAGATTATACCAGGAGGTTGTCAGTATTTGCAAGTTTGCTCATTCTTTGTAAAATACACACATGCCTAAGCACAAGATGACAGTAATCAGTGTAAAACAGCTATCAACGATTCTCAGATTCAAGCTCTTACCTGACTTGGATCTCTTGCTCAGTTGACTGAAGTCAACATCTGGGAGAGGGGGCAGTGGAGAGGGGCCCGGGCTCTGCAGCCAGATGGCTTGGGTTCGCATCCTAGTCCTGCCACTGATGAGCTCTGTGACCTTAGGCAAGTTACGTATCTTCTCCCTGCCTAAACTTCCTCATCTGTGACATAGGAGTGATAAAAACTACCTATCACACAGCTCAGTGTGAGGATTAAATCAGTTAATATGCATACAACATATAGAGCATGTCTGGAACATGCTGTTATTTCTAGAGCACTTAACCCCAGAAGTTCGAACCCTGGCTCCATCTCAGAACTGCTTGGAGAGATTTTTTTTTTTTTTTTTTAAACCACAAATACCTGGACTCTGTACTCAGGGTTTCTAACTCAATATGTCTGGAGAGAAGCCTAGCTTCTACTGTTTTAAAAAAGCTATTCAGGAAATTCTGGTAAACAGCCAGGTTTGGAAACAATTGAGAAAGGTGCTGAATGAATTAATGAATGGATACTCATCATGATGATAAAGAATAGTGGTATGTGCAGTCAATGGAGGAAATTTAGAAATTGCTTTTGGAAGAATTATTTGTAAAATGAAATTGTTTAGTCTCTTCTCCAATCAAATCTTTATCGTCTCTCGGCTTGGAAGACATCTAAAGCACTAAGTATTACATTGTTAGTTACAATAGAAGAAAAGAAAGATCCACTAATCATATTGCCTTAGTAGGAAATGTAATACACAGAGAGCTTAAATAGAGATGGACTTCTGGTTATTTGCGGTGGAGGTGCAATAACTAGGAAACCTGTGGTTTCAATCATAGCCTTTTGGGGAGCCAGGACAATGCTGAGATTTAATTCTGACCTCACTACTGCACAATCTGAGTTTCTGTATCCTCATGTATATCAGAGGGGTAGCAATTCAGTGGTGTAAAGGATCGAGTGATCCAACAGGCAGAAAGACCCTGGGTCACATACTCTAAAGGGACAATGGCTATGACTGCATACAGTACATCTCTTTTATGCTCTCTGAATTCTAGATGTAGCCTTTGGTAGGAAGACATAAAAATAATTGCATTTTGGGTCACACAATTTTTATCTTTGCAATTATTTCACCAATGGATATATTTCCCTGTGGCTTCTTTGTAAGTGGGGGCAGGGCTTAACTGGTGACTGTGCTTCTCCTTTCTCTCTTTCCTTTCTGTCCTCTCTGTCTCATTATTGGCCATTGTTTACTCTCTAGGGCTCATTTGGTCTGAGGGACTGGGGGACGAGGGAAGGGCAAGGTAGGAGGTCAGCTGTGGTCCAGTGTGGTTAGCCTCGGTTAGCCCTGAGCGGACAGAGATTATCTGTGGCCAGACAGGATCTTCCGTGGGCTCTGACCAGGTTAGAATGAGGGTAGGAAGAGCAAGACCTCTTGTCACATCCTGGGTGGACTCCCAAGGTTGTGGGATGAACCCTGTGCCTAGATAGTTCTCTATTTGGTTTTCAAAGCCATTCTCTTCTCTACACTGCCTTGCTCTGAGGCTGTCCTCTGGGACGGCATCAACCAGGCTCCCTTGCCCTTGGCTTCCTATTGGGTTTTGCTAGTGGGGGAACTGGCAGGAGGAGGGAGAGAAGCCAGCTCCCTTTCTGGCAATAATTGTATTTCTCTACCAAAGGCCTCAGTTCTTGCCAGGTGGCCCCCTCGCCTACAGCTAAGCTACCACTGCAGCTCTCAGAAGGTTCCAGTAACTGCCCCTTCCTTGCCCCTTTAGGTCTAGAGAGTGATAACATTTTCCTGCTCTTTTGGGGAAAGTGGGGGTGGGAGAGGGGGTTAGAGCATCATCCATCATCTCTTGTTGGTCAATTTTTGGTCATTTTTTTTTTTTTTTTTTGAGACAGGGTCTCACTCTGTCACCCAGGCTGGAGTGCAATTG
>NW_012115289.1:4762960-4791011 GCF_000951035.1 Colobus angolensis palliatus | reverse complement strand
CCCCTTCCTTGCCCCTTTAGGTCTAGAGAGTGATAACATTTTCCTGCTCTTTTGGGGAAAGTGGGGGTGGGAGAGGGGGTTAGAGCATCATCCATCATCTCTTGTTGGTCAATTTTTGGTCATTTTTTTTTTTTTTTTTTGAGACAGGGTCTCACTCTGTCACCCAGGCTGGAGTGCAATGGCACAATCACAGGTCACTGCAACCTGGACTTCCTGGGCTGAAGCGATCCATCCTCCTGCCTCGGCCTTCAGAGTAGTTTGCATTACAGGTGTGCACTATCAAGCCCAACTAATTTTTTTGTGTTTTTAGTAGAGAGGGGGTTTCACCATGTTGCCTAGGCTGGTCTTGAACTCCTGAACTCAAATGATCCTCAGTTTCCCGAAGTGCTGGGATTAGAGGTGCGAATCACCCTATCCAGCCTTGTTGGCCAAGTTTAGTCTTTCCCTAGACTTTCTCCAGTTGCCACCCTTTAATTCCCATGTCTTCTCTGTCATGGCTCTGACTGATACGTGACGATCTATGTGGCCCAACTCCATTTGACTGTGAAGTCTCTGAGACCCATTGATCGTCAAAGCTGGACATAAATAGACAGATCAAGGCCCTCTCCTGCATTCTTGCCCTCATTCTGGCTCTGGCTCTGGCTCTCTCTCACATGTTTTGAGAATAAAGAACCTGAGGCCCTTCCTGGCTTGCCAAGACCACCATATAGTGGCTCGGTGATCCAGCCTGAACCAGAAACCAGGTGTCCCATTGCCAACCTGGGGCTTCCTTGCTGTTCCGTGGTATGGAGGTCACCTGCGACATACCTGTCCAGCATCTATCTCAATTCCCAGATGATTTTCAGCCCTCTGTTGTGCTTCCCCTGAGCTCTTGTTTTGTGTTACCATGGCCCAGGAGTCCTTCCACATCCCATCAGCCCAGTTCAGACTCCCTCCTGTCCTCGGATCTCTGAGGCAGTGATGTAAGACCCATCTCATCTCAAGTGCCAGGACAGCAGGCTTGGACCCTAGCAAGAGCAGTCCCAGACAGGCGGTGTGTGAGTCATAAGAGCACTGAGGCTGGGGCCAGACTGCCACTATTAGAATCCCTGCTCCATGGCAACCAGCCAGTGACTTTGGGCTAGCTCCCAGAGCCTACCTTTTCTTATCCATAAAATGCAGAGAATAATACCTACTTCAAGATCTGTCGTGACTTTGAGTCCATGCACATGAAGCCCTTGGAATAGCCCTTACATGCCATAATAAAATTTTATATGGCCAGGTGCGGTGGCTCATGCCTGCCTGTAATCCCAGCACTTTGGGAGGCCAAGGTGGGCGGATCAACTGAGGTCAGGAGTTTGAGACCAGCCTGGCTAACATGGTGAAACCCCGTCTGTAATAGAAATAGAAAAATTAGCCAGGCATGATGGTGGGCACCTGTAATTCCAGCTACTAGAGAGGCTGAGGTCAGAGAATTGCTACATTCTGGGAGGCAGAGGTTGCAGAGAGCTGAGATCATGCCACTGCACACTAGCCTGGGCAACAGCGCTTGACACTCCATCTCAAAAAAAAAATTCTATATAATGATTAATTTTTAATAGCTCCTACCTTCTATTTTCTAGGTCTCCACTGATTACCATTAGGTGAATGGTGGGTCTCAGAGAAGGATCAGCTAGAAGCATCCTGGGGACAACTCATCCCTGTGAGCTTTCCAGTTTCGCTGGCCCCTCTGGATACTCCCAGCCCTGGAGCTGGCCAGCCCAGTGACAGGTGGGAAAAAATGGTCCCACAACCAGCCATCTTCCCTTCCTGTCCCTGGAGCTGCTGTATGAGAGCGTGCTGCAGTGAGACATCCACCGCAGGTCAGAACACAATACCTGGTAACGAGAGAACAGGACCCCAAGGAAATGATTTTCTTCCTCCCTTGGGCTGCAGTCAAGAATGATGAAAAGAGGCAGAGTGGCTGGCACTCTGACAGTGAGGAAAAAAAAGTCTGCCAGTTGCCATGGAGACCATAAAAAGACCTTCAGAGAGCCCCGTGGCTGCTTTCAGAGAAAATTGCTGCTTGCCTTCCAACACTAGCATGTGCAGCGTTGTACAAACACAACTCTGTTCTCTTTGGAGCTTTGTTTTAATGATCATGCCCCCTCTTTCATACCAGCGCCCTCTGAATGTCCCAGCCAAGGAAGCAAGAAAAGCCTTGGGGAGCTGAAAGGGAGAAAACTTGGACCTGCTGAGCAGCAGAGGTTCAAAGCAGGAAGGGGAATCATGAGAGGAAACCTGTGCGTCTTTGCTTTTGTAAACCCAATGTGCCTTCATGTTCATAATTATAAACCACTTAACCCTGCATCAGCCTCAATCCCTACTGAGCGGGTGTTTAGCTAAGGATGCAGATTCAAACTGATGGGTTTGTTCAGGAGTTGTTTCCATGTAAGCACTAAAATCCCTCTGGAGGCAAAGGACTAATTGAAGCATCCCTTGGCTTGTTTATAAGCAGCTTTGGTTTGAGGCTTCTCTCTGAATAACCTCCAGTGAGCACCCAGTAGAAGGAGCTTGCTGTTTGGAAATCTAAGTGTTAGCAGATTTAAAATCAGTATAAAAACGTGGGCACAAGGGCACCATGTGGCCTGTACATACTGTTTATGATTAGGGGAAAATGCAGACATATGCTGACTTACAAAGGTGTGCATAGATCCACACGTACAACATACCCCAACAACCTTTGCAGTAAATGTGTGTGCCCGGCAGTAGGATGCAGGACTGCATTTACATGGGCCTGGGTCTGTGCACACATTTTTGTAGACCTGAGTGTGCTGAGGTGAAGAAGGCCAGGATGAGCACCAGTGGGGTGGCAGTAGTAGTGTTTCATTCCTTAGCTTCTTACGATGTTTGTGGTGTTTCTTTCTGTCTTCCACCATCATCATCATGGATGACCATCAACATTATCATTAATATCATCACCCCATCATCATCACCAACACTTTCTGAACATGGACAAAGTACTAGGTACTGAGTTCAGTGTTTCCATACATTTTCTCATTTACTTCTGCCTACTTCCCTGTGAAGTGAGCAGGAATAATATATTAAATAGTACTTACTTCACTAGGTGTAGTGGCTCACGCTTGTAATCCCAGCACTTTGGGAGGCTGAGGTGGATGGATCACCTCAGTTTGAGAATTCGAGACGAGTCTGACCAACATGGAGAAACCCCATCTCTACTAAAAATACAAAATTAGCCTGGCATGGTGGTGCGTGTCTGTAATCCCAGCTACTCGGGAGGTTGAGGCAGGAGAATTGCTTGAACCCAGGAGCCGGAGGTTGTGGAGCCAAGATCACGCCTTTACACTCCAACCTGGGCAACAAGAGTGAAACTCTGTCTCAAAAAAAAGAAAAAGAAAGAAAGAAAGAAAAAAAATAGTACTTATGTCAAGGGGAAGCTGAGCCTTGACATGTTAACTTGCCCAAGAGAATAAGAGCTGGAGCCAGATTTAAACTCAGTCAGTCTGACTCATACTCATGAGCTGGCACTCCTGGCCACCGTTCAGCGATTTCTTTTCTTTTCTTTTCCCTCCCTCCCTCCCTTCCTTCCTTCCTTCCTTCCTTCCTTCCTTCCTTCCTTCCTTCCTTCCTTCCTTCCTTCCTTCCTTCCTTCCTTCCTTCCTTCCTTCCTTCCTTCCTGTCTTGTGCTGTTGCCCAGGTTGGATTACAATGGCACGATCAAAGTGCACCGCAGCCTCGAACTCCTGGGCTCAAGCAATATTCCAGTCTCAGCCTCCTGAATAGTTAGAACTACAGGAGCACACCACTATGCCTGGCTAATTTAAAAAAAAAATCATTTTTAGAAATGAAGACTCACTATGTTGCCTAAGCTGGTCTTGAACTCCTGGCCTCTAGTTATCCTCCTCCCTCCGTCCCCCAAAGCACTGGGATTACAGGTGTGAGCCACCATGCCTGGCCCCTTCAAGGATTTTAGATTGTTTTCAGATATAGTAAAATAAGATAATGAGTGAAGAAACAAGACGAAGAGAAAACAAGGGCAGGAAAAAAAAAAAAAAAGACATGCTCTATAGTCCTACATACATGCCAGAGGTGGAACACAAACTGAGTTTTGAATTTTCTAAATATATAAAGAAAGAAACATGCTCTGAAGTCACAGCGTCTGTATAGTAAAAATAAAAAATGATTTATCAGAAGCAGCGCATCAATTCCTTCTTTAGTAGAAATATTTCTTGTGGTTTCTCATACAGAAGTTTTCGGGGTGCTAATGAATGATGAGCCAGTAAGTTTTGTAAGACTGTTTCTTATAACGTTTCTCAATGGAGGCCAAGGGCTTAATGTCAAAATATGGCCATTAAAATAAATTTTACAAGGTCCACAATAGTAGGTCTCAGAAACACAGCAGACCCACTGGGCAGATTACCTTTACATATGCAGTGGGTAATTCATTATTTTTTCTGTACCTCAATTCTGTAAAATGGGGATAGAAATATTACCTATAGAGGTGTGGTAAGGATTAGATTAGCTAATACCCCAAAAGCACTTCGAATTTTGCTCTGAACATGGTAAATAACCAACATCATCATCATCATCATCATGTTGTACATTAAATGCAAACCTATATGTTTTAGTGGTTAGCCAAGGTTATGTCTACTTAAGAAAATTGAGCAAAAAGCCTTGTGTGACCTAGTAAAAGATTGCTGCCTTCCTCAGTCTGGTTGTGGGATTAGTAACTACCCATGAGCCAAGTCAAGTTTTTTTTTGTTTTTGTTTTTTTTTCCTCAAAAAAACAGTTCTGAGTTCATGCTGACACAAACAGATGAGTGACTGAAGCCCAGCTTCTCTACAACACGGCATGGGTTGGTTGGTTTCTACTTTAAACATTTAATGCAGTTGTATCAAACTCTGCTGTGGACCTAAAATTTCTCAAACAACTATAAAATATGTAATTTTAACAATGTAATTCCATAGGGAATCCTTTAGGGCAAACTAGTTTCCAAATATTCTGTAGGTAACCAAACCACAGTCATGCATCATTTAATGATGGGAATACTTTCTGAGAAATGTGTCGTTAGGTGATTTTATCATTGTGTGAACATCTTAGAGTGTATCACACAAACCTAGATGGTAGAGCGTACTACACACCTATGCTATATGGTAGAGCCTATTGCTTCTAGGCCACAAATATGCACAGCATGTGACTGTACTAAACACTGTAGGCAATTGCAACACAGTATAAGTATTTACATATGTAAACATAGAAGAGGTACAGTAAAAATATGATATAATTATCTTATGGACCGTCATCACACATGCAGTCTGCCACTAACTAAAATGTCATTATGCAGCGTGTAACTGTATTTGATTTGCTGTATGGGTTGTTAGGACTTAACCCAATTCATCTTTGGAGAGCATTTACTAGAAATAACAATTTTGGTTTTGGAATAGTCAATCTTAACTTTGGGGGATTATAAGTTAAAGCAGCTAGCATTGCCATAACTAAAGCAGAATTTTATCTTTCAGAATCAGTGAAGGGCTTTTTAGGACAATATAACTAACTACTCATCTGCACACAGAAGGATGTTTATTTTTCTTATTTCAACCCATCCAAGGATGGTGGCTGGGCCATTAAGTACAGTTTCAAGAGAGGAGAAGCCACGACTGTCTGCTCTCCTAGTTATGGCAACTTAACGTAGATCCTCAAGAGTAGAGGAGTACTGGAAAGCATAATAAGAAATAGAAATACAAGTCCACAAAGAGGAAGTACACTTGGGTTGATTTTCAATTTATTATTGCAGTGATTTCAGAGGATGAACCTAATCAACTGATCCAAGTGACACTGAATGTAATTTTGACTGACAAGGCTTAGTTTATCCCTCAGGTGCAATGGGTTAAGAGCAGAGACAGCGAGCTTTTCACCAAAATCCTTGTCCCCCTTTCCTGGATTGGAGGCATTGTTGGGAGGTGGATTCCTGGCTAGAAACTATATTCCCCAGAGCACCTTACAACCAGATGTGGTCGAATGACTAGTCCTTATTCATGGAATATGAGCAGAAGTGAATTGTGTCATTTGCAGGCTGAGGTTTTAAAGAACTGAGTGTGGCTTCTTTATAGGGTAGTCCCTGCTTAATCTGCGGTTTCGCTTTCCATTATTTCAGTTACCCACAGTTCACTGTGGTTCAAAAACATTCAATGAAAAATTCCAGAAATAAACAATTCATATTTTAAATTGTGCGGCATTCTGAATAGAATGATGAAATCTGCCGCTAACTACACTCTGCTCTCATTAGTCACTTAGGAGCCACCTCGGTTAACGGATCGCCTGTCGCTGTATCGCAGCACTGTGTTCACGCTACTCTTATTTTACTCACCAGTGGCCCCAAAGTGCAAGAGTGGTGATACTGGCATATTGTTATAATTGTTCTATTTTATTGTTATTGTTGTTAATCTCTTACTGTGCCTAATTTATACGTTAAATTTTATAGGTATGTATGTATAGGAAAAAACATAGCATATATAGACTTTGGCACTGTCTGAGGTTTCAGACATCCATGTGGGTCTTGGAACGTATCCCCTCCAGGGTGAGGGGGGACTACTGTGCTCCTCTTTCCCCGTCTGCAGGCTGAATGAAGGACATTCTGTGCTCTTAGGGGATGAAGGTGCTATAGAATGGAAGAAGCTTGAGTCCCTGAATCACCATGTGGCAGCGAGCCACCCACCACCCCCCTACATTGGATGGTTACATGTCTGATAAAATTTTTTTTTTTTTCTTCTTTGAGACGAAGACTCGCTTTGTCGCCCAGCCGGGAGTGCAGTGGTGTGAACCCAGCTCACTGCAACATCTGCCTCCTGGGTTCAAGCGATTATCCTGCTTCAGCCTCCCGAGTAGCTGGGATTACAGGCACTCACCGCCACATCTGGCTAATTTTTGTAGTTTTAGTACAGATGGGGTTTTGCCATGCTGGCCAGGCTGGTCTCAAACTCCTCATCTCAGGTGATCCACCTGCCTCGGCCTCCCAAAGTGCTGGGATTACAGGCGTAAGCCATGGCACCCAGCCAGAAATAATTTTTACTGTGTTAAAACACTGAAGCTTTGGATTTTATGTGTTATAACAGCTATGATTACCATAACTTAAATGGGCTTTTTAAATCTTCCAGAATTAGCTAATAGGTTTTGAAATGACCACTCTGAGTGAGGCAAGTAAAAGCAATTATGTGGAGTAAATTAAGACAGAAGAAACAGAAAAGGTACATTTTAAACTTATTTTCTAAATACCACTCTTGGGAAAACAGTATGATTTTGTGACTAAGTATTTTTATGGGGTCATTCTTTTTTTTTGTTTTTCCTAATTCATCAAGAGGGAGTCATACCCTCTTGATGTCTATTGATTGTTAACTGTCTGGGTTTGCTGTTTCTTCTCTAAACATCCTTGTTTTGTTGGGCTTTGGGTAAATCCTAGTTTTCTGTTATTTCTGGACATAGTCCAATATAATAAGAGTCAAGTCTTGGGAATAGTCCTGGAATTTCCCAAGACCTTTTATTTTACTGTAAAAGAGATTGAAGTAAAGAAATCTTGTTATTCCTCAGCCTGGAAGATTATGGCCTTGGGCTTCTCAACCCAGACAGAGCTTCAGGTTTTAGTTCTGGACACAGAATTGAGAGGGTGAAGCATATAGAATACACTCCTTGTGCTGCTGGCCTATGACCTAGGCTTGGAAATGCTCAATTCCTGTCAGAGGCATGTTCTTGCAGAGCAGAAAATGTCCACCATATTACTGATTCCATAGTAGAAATTCTGTTAGCAGCTGCTCTGAGGGGCTTTCTAAAGAATGGGAACTGAGGCCATGTAGACACAGAGGAATGCAGAAGCTACCCTTGGTATGGACAAAACTTTTTCCTTCGTTGCTCAGTTATCTTACAAAAAGGTGGCCTTCTTGATCATCCAATTTACTCGAGTGTGTTTTTTCACAGGGCTTTTAGGTGCACACACTTCTGGTTTCCTTCTAACCCCCTGGTCTCCCTGCTGCTGGCTCCTCTGCCTCCTCCCAGCTCCTAAAGGCTGGCATTGCCCTGGGTTTAGACATTAACCTTTCTGCCCAGTCACTGCTCTTTTGCCCTATTAATTTTCTTCATAGCCCTCGTCATTATTAATGATCTTATTTATTTGTTAACTGGTATGCTCAAGAGCCTCACTAGAATATAAGCTCTGTGACATCAGAGACTCTGTTTTATTTACTGTGGAACTTCAAAGGACTAGAACAGTCTTTGGTCCATAATATGTGCTCAAAAAATAGTTGTTGAATGCATAATTGACTTACTGATTAATGGAATGAATGAATATATGAATTCTGATGATGACAAACAGCATATCTTCTTAAAGATTAGGAGATAAAACTTTTACTGAAGTAGGAAGAGACAGTTTGAGATTATTCTAGAATATTTTGTTGTGGTCCTATCTGCTGCAACTTAAAAAAAAAAAAAGATGGTTTTCTTTTTCTTTTTATCAGCCACAGAGGGATGGATTAGATGACCTTCTCATAGAAGTTGAGTCGCTCCCAACTTGAGCATCATGTAAACCTGGCCACTTACCTCACATCGGGCTCAGCAGTGGCAGCATGCAGTGGCAGGCGGCCATTTTTATCTGGGATATTGTGCTTGGCGCCATTTCTGAGTAGACTCACACAGCCTTCAAGCCAGCCCTGAAATACAAGAGCAACCACATCATTATATAACAGAAGCTCACATAACACGGTCCAACAAACTTTCTCTAGATTTTTTTTCCCCTTCTCTGGTTTGGCTAAACACATATTTTATTTGACTTGAAGTGGTTAAGAACCACAACTCCATCTTAGATGCCTCAGCAGAGGACTGAAGGTCTTGAGGTACAGATTCCCAGGTTTATGGGAGGACCTTTCCCCTTTAGATGCAGACTGACCTTAGAATCTCTCCATCTCCCCCTCCCCATTTCTAGGGCCACTCACTGGTATTATACGTATAAGCTCAGACTGCATGATAAATGGGCCTTGGTCCTCTATTGCAAGCTCCTTTTCTAGTAACCACGAGGACAGCACCTTGCCTATTCAAGTCAGTCCCCCTCCCAGTGCCTAGAAGTCTAACCTGAGCTCTACTGCAATGGCTGGGACCCTGCCAGCTTGTTAACTGATCTTTCTGATGCTGAAAGCTTGAATCCCTAAATACAAGGCATCACCAGCACCTTCCAAAGGTTTCCCATTGCTGTTTTATCCACCTGTAAATTCCCCAAGAACTTTATGTGAACTGCTGAAACCTGCTGTCTACAATTGTCTAGATTGAGACCTGATATGGCCACACCTCATGCTTGTTACATCCTCGGTCAGTACTTACTGCTGGGTCATCTTCTCATTGTCTCTCCCATTTCAAAGGGCAGGTATAATTTCAGGCTTGCCCTCCCTCCCATGCTACTTTAACTGACCCATAACTATTGATAACCAAGTTTGGCTCGCATGCTAAAGAGGATGTCTTCTACATTCATCCAGAATGGCTTGGGTTACTTGCCCAATTATAAGTAGACTTAAAAATAGATGAAATTATTATTATGAAGAATAATAGGATAACCCTCTATTTTGTTCAGAAGCAGGCTTCCCATCTTCCTACATTCGTGTCTAGGTAAACCTCAGAATTATCCAGTAAAATGAGAAAGATGACTGAAGATATTTCCTCCTTACATTGAAAGCAATAAAAATCAAAATGTTGGCCGGGCGCGGTGGCTCACGTCTGTAATCCCAGCACTTTGGGAGGCCGAGGCAGGTGGATCACAAGATCAGAAGATTGAGACCATCCTGGCTAACACGATGAAACCCCATCTTTATTAAAAATACAAAAAATTAGCCGGGCGTGGTGGAAGGTGCCTGTAGTCCCAGCTACTCGGGAGGCTGAGGCAGGAGAATGGCGTGAACCTGGGAGGTGGAGCTTGCAGTAAGCTGATGTCACGCCACTGCACTCTAGCCTGGGCGACAGAGCGAGACTCCGTCTCAAAAAAAAAAATTAACATGCTAATAAATGCATGGAGAAGAAGGAAGATAATGATGAGAAAATAACCTTTTGGTTTTGAAGTCTGGAAGGAAAATCAACAAAAATGCAACAAAACTCAGAGTATAAATATTGACTATGGTTTTGTAGAATTGACCATTAATATCTAAGTCTTAAGTAGAAGCAAGTATTTTTCTGGCATTTCCAGTCTTGAGTCATGGCTTACTGATGCATTAAATCTGTTTTTAGTTGTTAATGTCTAAATCATCAAGTTCTCAGATCAAAAGGAGAAATTAGACCCAGAGACCCAAAAGACAGGCATGCTGGGCAAATTTTAGAGTTGCCAAAGATTTACAGTTTTTGAAAAGCAGATCTTTTGGTGGGGGAAAGTTTGAAACACTTTTAAAAATCATTGCAACATTTCCTGGAACTCTGTGTGTGTCAATGGTTTTCTGATTTTTTTTTTTTTTCCTGAAGATGAAAAGAAAAACCATTGAATATACTCTCTGAAACACTTGGTCAGTCACTATTAAGAACCAAGAAATGAGTTTTATTCCTACTATGTGCTGGCTGATTCCCCCAGTGTTTATTCTTCAGCTGTGATGGGAATTTTAAAATTTTTATTACATGTTACAATTGAAGGAGAAAGCACAAAGAGATACAGTGATTTGCCTAACCAATGTCGCACACTTGTGAAATTTGATCATTTAAATTGGGTCCTTCTTGTTGTATCCAACTACTAAACCAGAGTTGAGAAGTCAGGGGAAAAAGCAGGCCGGGCACGTAACATTGCTCCAAAATGCAGTTATCTGCAAGCCTGGCTGCTGAAACTGCCTGTAGTAACTTGTTTTATCTAATGGCTTCCGAAAAACCTGCTGCAACAAAAAGAAGAATTTTACCCACCATGGTCACTCACCAATCAGAGCTTGCCAGCTCCCCAAAACTCGACTAGTGCCAATGAACTTTCTAGAAAAACAATATGTAACATTTCCCCTTCTAATAAAACCTACAGCTTCCTCTTCATTCTTTGGACATACCGAGGACCACCTGGTGTGTGTGTATGCCCTGAATTGCAATTCTTTTTTCCTTGTTTTTTGAGACAGTGTCTCACTCTGTCACCCAGGCTGGAGTACAGTGGCACGATCTCAATTCACTGCAGCCTCTGCCTCCTGGGTTCAAGTGATTCTCCTGCCTCAGCTTCCCAAGTAGCTGCGACTACAGGTATGCGCCACCACACCTGGCTATGTTTTGTCTTTTTAGTACAGGCAGGGTTTCACCATATTGCCCAGGCTGGTCTCGAACTCCTGACCTCAGGTGATCTGTCTGCCTCAGCCTCCCAAAGTGCTGGGATTAATGGCATGAGCCACCATGCCTGGCCGCAATTCTTACATATCAAATAATACGTTAAATGTAGAGATTAATATCTCTCTCTCTATATATATTATATATATTTATATCTATTATATATACTATTTTTATAGTATATATAAAATAATATATATATTTATTTATTTATTTTATTTTTTCTTTTTTTTTGAGATGGAATTTCGCTCTTGTTGCCCAGGCTAGAGTGCAATGGCGCCAACCTCCGCCTCCTGGGTTCAGGTGATTCTCCTGCCTCAGCTTCCCGAGCACCTGGAATTACAGACATGCACCACCATGCCCGGCTAATTTTGTATTTTTAGTAGAGACGGGGTTTCTCCATGTTCGTCAGGCTGGTCTCAAACTCCCGACCTCAGGTGATCCTCCAGCCTCCTGGCCTCCCAAAGTGGTGGGATTACAGGTGTGAGCCACCGTGCCCAGCCTCAACTCTACATATTTTATTTGAGTTTGACACATCTGTAGTAAGTTTTTCTGTACACTGAGTTCAGAGTTGTGGCAGAGACTTGACTTCTAAGTGTCCCATTTGGGAAGTTCTTCTTTAATTGTTGAATTTGAACATTGCCAGGAGGGAGGGATGAGCTTCACAGTGCAGTCCCCAGGACAACCACTTCCTGTGAGCCTCAGCAGAATGATGGAGGGTCCTGCCTTGGGGAGCCACACGGAGATGGGGGCAGAATTTAAAAGGTGGCACCACATGGTGTCCTGCTGGCAGACTCTCCTCATGCAGCGCCTTAGAATATATTCCGAGAAAGAGTTGTCTGCAAAGGTGTCAACTCTCTAGGCTCCAAGGGTATCCATTGTTATTCACCGTGATTTAGAGGAGTACTTCTTCCCAGTCCCCTGCATAGTCTCTAGTCAAAGAAATGTAAAATTTTGAGTTTTTGAACTTTGAAAGGGGACAGTTTACTTTCACTACATTCTATGTGCTAGTGGCCGTCAACTTTAGAAACCCCTTCTATCCCCTTCCTCCACCCCCTTATCCCAGTTTTCTCTTTTCTTCAGCTCAGACACTGGAAAAGTCCATAGCAAGAGCAGTTCTTAAGGCATGTGCTAGAAGGGAGGGGGCTAGGAGGACAGCCATATGTCTGTCTGAGATATGGGACTTCGGCTAATATGCACAGACCAGTGGCTTTTAAACTTGATGGGCAAGTTTTGGGCAGATCATGAGGTCAAGAGATCGAGACCATCCTGGCCAACATGGTGAAACCCTGTTTCTACTAAAAATACAAAAACTAGCTGGGTGTGATGGTGCACGCCTGTAGTCTCAGCTACTCCGGAGGCTAAGGCAGGAGAATCGCTTGAACCCAGGAAGGGGAGGCTGCAGTGAGCTGAGATTACACCACTGCACTCCAGCCTGGGGAACAAGTAAAACTCTGTAAAAAAAAAAAAAAAAAAAAGAAAAGAAAAGAAAAGAAAAAAATTCCCAAGGAGGTTTGTTTAACATGCAGACTCCCCCAACACCAATTACCCTAGTCCTGCTCCCAGAGTATCTGACTCAGGAGGTCTAGGGTATACCCCTGGTACCTCCATTCGACACTAATGTGAATAAGTTCTGATAACCCTCTACCATCGGACCAGCCTGGCACTTGCATTTGAAACAAGCACCACAAGGGATGTTTACACAAAAGATCTGTGGACCACAGTTTGAAAATTTCTTCCCAGATTTGCATGTGAGTTCTATAGAGAGGGCACAAATAGAAAATGAAAAAGTAGGCTTTAAAGGAAATCTCTATAAGACTTGGGTAATGCTTCATTGCAATCTATGCCAGCTCATGGCAGAAGGGGGTGGTGTTTGGGAAAGGGAAGTGATTTAATTCAGCAGGACACCTTCAGTGGGGCTGGTCCAGAGTGAATTCACCACCATCAGTGGGCAGCAGTAGCAAATGCAAGCTGTAGCAAATGCAAGAAGCTGCACTGGCAGCAATGGTGGTCACAGTGAAGATTTCTGGGTACCTCTCTGGAGAGGAAGAAAAAGGATGACCTCCATGTGGTGGTTAGGAGTTGTTTGACATGGGCTCAAGGCACCCCTAGGACCTCCCAGAAGGATTGCAGGAAGAGTTTGAGAGGAGAGGGTCTTGAGGATTTTCAGTAAGGCTTAACCAAGCTTGCTCTAATGTTGGGAAATGCTGAGCCGAATTCTCTACTGGTGAGGACTAGCATTACGACACAGTTGTTAAATTGAACCCTGATTGTGGGCTGAGTCCTCTGCTTGACATTGTCCCTTTAAGAGCCTGCTATGTCTCCCCTGTTCTCTATTGTCCAGTCCCTCCCACCACCTCCCCCAGTTCTCATTGTTCTCCACATTCCTCAGCCTCAAGCTTCTATTCGACCAATTCTACCCCACAGATGTTAACCGCACCTTCACAGTGTTCCCACCCTGTTGGGGTTATTTAGGGAGATTGTTCTTAGAAGCACCAAGTGTGTCCAGAAATATCCTGAGAGAAATTCCGATGCTGTTAAGATAGAAAAGAATGTTTCCCTAATGGCCATATCACTTCTATCTTAGAGGATTGTTAGGAAGATCCAAAATGGCCCAAATTCATGAAACCAACTCTAAGTGGGGATATAAATGTTGAAGATGATTGGAGTAAAGCTTCAAGTTCTAGCTCCTTTAGCCAGCTGCATAGATCCAAGAATGGTCCTCTGCAACTGGGACCCCATAATGACACCCTTAGCCTACCCTGCTCCTTAGACCCTGTGACAGACACGAATCAGTACCAGGTAGGTGGCCAGACATAAACTTGTGCGGCCATAAGCATCCTGCATGTTAATATTCGCTCCCATCTTCAACAGCAGCTTCACTGTGTCCACTTGACGTCCAGAAACCGCATGCATCAAGGGCGTGCATCCTGGAATGAGACATTTCAACAGCCTTTAAACATGTTTGACCCATGAAACTGATGATCAGGCTTTATTGGCCTGTTCATTTATTTTGCTATTTGCAATACAAACCCAGCTGTTTATGTGAGACTGAAGGGAGATAAAGCTAATTGTTGCTACATCTCTATAAACTATGTATTTTTTTTACTGGCTCTTTACAATCTTTTGCAATTTTGCAATAATTGGCTGAGTAAAACATTTTGGGTAGACGATAAAAATTGTTTATGACTGTGTCAGGGATCAGCGTAGTTTAAGACATAGTTTAAGATTTATCCTGACTTAGCTTGAACAATGTAGCATCTGGGAGTGCCTTTGGAAAGCCGCTCTATCTGAGATGGGTTCAGCACACTTTCATTGGAGGTGGCGGGTGTTAGGGGACAGCAACAGTGCCCAGCCTTGGACTGCACAAATTCTTGTTGAAAAAGTGACCACCTGTACTGAAATGCTTCTCTGTTTTCAGAATCAATATAGGCCAAGGCATTTAGTTTTTTATATGTTTTCTTCCTGAATAAAAATAGAGATGAAATTACACATTCTGATGAACTTTGCAGGGCTGTTGGAACAAGCCAGCCTCATGAGGCAGGATCCAGGTGCTTCTCATTCCTTCAGGTGAAGAAATCAAACCTCAGATTCACCCCTTGCCCAGCTGAGACTTGTATAGATGTCTTTGGATTGGAGATTGTGATTCTTCTCCAGATGAACTGCAAGCTATGACCCTGAGAAATCCCCGAGAAAGGGTAAATCCCAAGATTTCTGTTTTCACTGAAGGAGCACCGAGTTCAGAGTTGTGGCTGAGTCTTAACTTCTAAGTGTCCCTTTTGCCAAAGTTTTCTTTAATATTTGAATTTGAACATTGCCAGGAGGGAGTGATGAGCTTTGCAGTGCAGTCCCTAGGACACCAGAAATTGAGTTGTGGTCGGCAACTCAATTTCTCCAATTTTTTTCCTTCTAAAACTCTTTCAGTCATCTGTACTGGGAAAAAGCAGCAATGAAGTGCTATGTCTTAAAATAGTTGAAAAATTTCCTCCCTTTCCCTTCCTCCCTTCCTTTCTTCCTGTCAACAAGTGGTAATTATAACTATTGAGAGAAAAAAAAAGGACATGCTGCAAAAGGCAATTATTGAAGCAATCTGTGAATCTGAAATACTCAGTAAGTAAAGCTAAAGAATCCCTAGATAGGCCAGGTGTGGTCATGCCTGTAATCCCAGCACTTTGGGTAGGCCGAGGTGGGCAGATCTCTTGAGGCCAGGAGTTCGAGAACAGCTTGGCCAACATGGTGAAACCCTGTCTCCACTAAAAATACAAAAAAAAAAAAAAAAAAAAAAAAAAAAAAAAATTAGCTGGGCATGGTGGCACGCACCTGTGATCCTAGCTACTCAGGAGGCTGCGGCAGGAGAATCGCTTGAACCCGGGAGGTGGAGGTTGCAGTGAGCCGAGATTGTGCCATTGCACTCCAGCGTGGGTGACAGAGAGAGACTCCATCTCACAAAAACAAAAACAAGAAAAGAATCCCTAGATACTGTTTTCATAAAATTATATGTTATATCTAGCTAATTTACATCTATCTTGAGAGCCTAGCTTACATATAAATTTCTTCAGGGAACACCTTCTTGACCCTCTATTGTGAACTGGATGTCCATGTTATAATTTTTCATCATCCTTCATTTTTCTCTAGTAATGCTTTTAATATTTTATAATCATGTATTGATTGAGCATAATCATGTGTTTAAAATTTGTCTCTTCTAAGCTATAAATTCGAAGTGGAAGGAACCACATCTCTCATGCTCATCACTGAATCCTCAGTACCAACCACTGTATCTGGTACCGGGAAGATATTAAACAGCAATTCTGAAATGCATAACCAAATGATTACTGAACTAATTTTTTTTTTTTTTGAGACACCATCTTGCTCTGTTGCCCAGGCTGGAGTGCAGTGGTGTGACCACGGCTCCCTGCAGCCTTCACTTTCCAGGCTCAAGCAATCCTTCCACGTCAATGTCCCAAAGTGCAGGGATTATGGGCATGAGCCACTGCCCAAATATTTCTTAAGTTTAAAATAATTTTCCTGACGTGTCTTTAACTGAGGTTTAGGGAGGAATGACAGATTTATCTCCAAATTGGGTTCCAGAATTTATTTTAAGTTGGTACATTTGTCCTTGTAGAAAATAGAAGGGAAAAAACCCTCAAAATAAAACAAATAAGAGAGTATAGCATTGTTCCTGTATATAAAATTCATATATAAAAGAAAAGGTCTTCCTTAAACAAAAGCAATGGGAAAAGTAACAAAAAACATTGGCAACGACAACAAAAATAAGGTACTTAGGAATAAATCTAACTGAAGAAGAGCAAGACTTATGTGGATAAAAAGTATAAAACTTATTGGGTGACATAACAGAAGAACTAAACATGGGAAGATATACTATGTTTATGACAGAAAAGACTCAATATAATAGAGCCATCAATTTCCTGAAAATGAATCTATACATTCATTGCAAGTCTAATAAAAACTCAACAAAGCTGTTGTGAAACTTGAAAAAAATCCTAAAATTTATCTGGAAGTTTAAACTGCCAAAAAAAATTTCAAGACAATTTTACAGTAGAACTAAAGAGGATTATTGCTTTTTGAACCAACAAGATTATACAGCGATGGTAATTAAAACAATAAACATGTCAACAGAACAGAGGAAAAAGTTCAGGAAATACTTAGACCTATCAAGGAACTCAATATATGACCAAAGTGACATCATCACAAATCATTAGGAAAAAAAGGTATTCAATAAATGGTGCTGAGAAACTGGCTATAAAAAAGGGATACATTAAAATTAGATCTAAAATTCACATCATACATAAATACTTTCCAAATATGAAAAGCAAAATTTAACAACTTATAAAATATATAGACGAATATATTTTATAACATTAAGACTAGTAAGGCCTTACTGAAGAAGACATAAAAACTGCAAACTATAAAGAAAACATTTTATTAAATTAAATTATATTCAAATTAAAAATTTTCTGTATTACATAAGATCCCATAAATGAAATGAAAAGGCCAGCTACAGATTGGGAGGTTATTTTAATTCATAAAACCAAGAAAAAATTATGAGCTTAACTAAATAAATAACATCAATAATTGAATCAGAAAGAAATAAACAATGTAGGGGCAATTTGAGAGACAGCAGACACAAGCCAATAAACATGAAAGATTATAAATCTCTCAAATGATTAGAGAATACATATTTCTACATTTCTCAATGTCATTTCTCAATGACATTCATACATATTGGATTACCAATTATAAAACATCTGAAATGCCAGGTGTTGTCAAGGATTTGGGGAACTCTTACATACTGTTGGTTAAAGTATAAGTTGGGACAACCATTTTGGGGGATAAATGTGGCAACATTTCATAAAATTATAGGTGCTCATACCTTATAACCCTGTAATTCCACTTCCAAGTTTATTTCATAAAGAAACTTTCACATTGATGAACAAAGAGATATAATCAAAGATGATAATGAAGAATTAAACAAGAAATGGCATAAATGAACGTTAATAGAGAAATACATAAATTATGTTAGATTTATGCAAAGAAGTGTCATAGAGCAATTCAAATGTCCAAGTTAAGTTAATCCAGATCCACTTGAATAAATCTTGAAGACATAATTTTGAGTGAAGAAAGCCAATTGCAAAGATATACACTATTATTTATGTAAATTTTATAAATCAAAATAACACCAGATTGCTATAAACCCAGGAGAAGTAGTCAAAGCAGAAAAACAGAAAAAGGAAAGATACACATCAGCTTCAGAATAGTGGTTAGTTATTTTAAAGGAATGAAGGGAAAAGGGGTGGAATCAGAAAAGGATAAAAAGGGCCTTCAACTGCTCTGTAACTTTTTTCCTTTAAAAAAATCCAAGGAAAAAATTGCAAATTGTCAAAATTGTTAAATTCTGGGTGGTGGGTACATAGCAGTTTGACATGTTATTCTCTGTACTTTGTCTTATGTTTGAAATTTTTTTTTTTTTTTTTTTTTTTGAGACGGAGTCTCGCTCTGCCGCCCAGGCTGGAGTGCAGTGGCCAGATCTCAGCTCACTGCAAGCTCCGCCTCCCGGGTTTATGCCATTCTCCTGCCTCAGCCTCCCGAGTAGCTGGGACTACAGGCGCCCACCACCTCGCCCGGCTAGTTTTTTGTATTTTTTAGTAGAGACGGGGTTTCACCGTGTTAGCCAGGATGGTCTCGATTTCCTGACCTCGTGATCCGTCCGTCTCGGCCTCCCAAAATGCTGAGATTACAGGCCACCGCGCCCGGCCTGAAATATTTTATATTTGAAATAAAATACACAAAATAAAGGGTGGAGCAACTTGGTTAGGTAAGGTGTGCAGGAAGGTAGCCTCAGCATCTTGTGTCCTTAAATGATCCATTTTGCCACGTGGTAAAGTGTTCAAGAACTTTAAGACATCTGCACTATAAAATAAGGAGCAGAAAGAGCACTAACCAAGGACACAGAATATTTAGGTTCCAGTTCCTAGCTATTTTACTAGCTATGAAACTTTGGTTGAGAAACTTAGCCACTTTGAGACTCATTGTCTTGTCCTGGGTGGTACAAAGTAATTACAGTATGGTTATGAAATTCCAAAAGCAATAATAATAGCTTGTATTTATTGAGTGTTTATTATGTATCAGGCATAACTCTGAATACTCTAGATGTATTAACCCAGCTAGTTTTGATTTTTGTACTGTCTTAGTCTGTTTTCTGTTGCTATAACTGAATACCCAAGACTGGGTAATTTATAAAGAGAAGAATTTTATTTCTTTCAATTCTGGAGGCTGAGATGTCCAAGGTTGAGGGACTACATTTGGTGAGGGTCTTCTTAGTGGTCGGAACTCTCTGCAGAGTCCCGAGGTGGTACAGGGTATCACATGGCAAGGGGGCTCATGAGAGATCACCAAACTAGCTTTTATAACAGACCCACTCCCATGATTACTAACCCACTCCCACAGTGACCCATGAATGGATTAATCCCAATAATCTCCCAAAGGTTCCACCTCTCAACACTACTGCATTGTGGACCAGGTTCCCAACACATGAAATTTGGGGGAACACATTCAAACTATAGCATGTAGCTTGAATGTAGTTGAAATTGGGTATACTGATTCCTTCCACTTTATTCCTTTTCAAAATTGTTTCAACTGTCCTAGTTCCTTTGTATTTCTATACACATTTTAGCTAATCTTGTCTATATACACAAAACATCTTGCTGGGGTTTGGTAGAAATTATGATCTCCGTCTTATGCCAAGATATCTCTTCAGAATTTGCACTAAACCTGTATATAAATTTGAAGAGCACTGCATGTTTAATATGTTGAGCCACAAACATGGTTATGCCTTTCCAATTATTAAGATCTATTAAGATTTATTTAATTAGCACTTTATAGTTTTCAACATACAAGTTCTGTACATATTTTGTTGTATTTACACCTAAATGTTTCTTTTTATTGAGTGATTTTAAATGGTATTATAGTTTAAATTTTTGATGTCTGCATGTTCATTGTTACTATACAAAAATAACATTTATGTTTGTATATTGATCTTGTACGCTGTGACCTTGCTGAACTCACTTAGTTGTAGGAGTATGTTGGTAGATTCCTTAGGATTTACTATGAAGACAATCAAATTGTGCAAAAAGTAAGTTTCTTTTTTCCTTTTTCAAGATGTATGCTTTTGGCTGGGCCAGTAGCTCATGCCTGTAATCCCAGCACTTTGGCAGGCCAAGGTGGGCGGATCACCTGAGAGGTCAGGAGTTTGAGACGAGCCCGGGTAACATGGTGAAATCTGTTTGTACTAAAAATACAAAAATTAGCTGGGCGCAGTGGCGGGTACCTGTAATCCCCGTTACTCGGGAGTCTGAGGCAGAATTGCTTGAACCCGGGAGGTGGAGGTTGCAGTGAGCGGAGATTGCACCACTGCACTTCAGTCTGGGTAACAGAGTGAGACTCTGTCAAAAAAGTAAAAGATGCATGCTTCTTACTTCCTTTTCTTGCCCGTTTGCACTCATATTACACTATGCTGAATTGGAGTGGTGAGAGTGGACATTCACACCTTGTTCCAGGTCTTAGGGGCAAAGCACTCAAACTTTCACCATTAAGTAAAACCTTAGCTCTAGAGTTTTGTTGTTGTTGTTGTTGTTGTTGTAGAAGATACTCTTCCTTATGTTGAAGAAGCTCTCCTCTATTCCTGTTTTTCTGAGATTTTTATTATTAATATGCGTTAAATTTTGTCTAATGCTTTTTTGTATTAATTGATATGAACATGTGATTTTTCTGCCTTAGTTGGTTAATTTGGTAGATTACATTGACTTTCAAATATCGAACCAGTCTTACATCCCTAACATCCCTAAAACAAACCCTACTTGATCATGGTGTATGATTCTTTTTGTTTTTGTTTTGAGATGGAGTCTTGCTCTGTCACCCGGCTGGAGTGCAGTGGTGCGATCTCGGCTCCCTGCAACCTCCGCCTCCCGGGTTCAAGCAATTCTCGTGCCTCAGCCTCCCCAGTAGCTAGGATTACAGGCACATGCCACTGTATGCAGCTAATTTTTGTATTTTTAGTAGAGACAGGGTTTCACCATGTTGGCCAGGCTGGTCTTGAAGTCCTGACCTCAAGTGATCTGCTTGTCTCGGCCTCCTAAAGTGCTGGGACTATAGGCGTGAGCCACCGTGTCCAGCCTATTTCTGTATATTACTGAATGCTATTTGCTAATATTTGGTTAAGGATTTTTATATCTACATTCAAGAAGAATACTGGTGTACAGGCTTATTTTTTTTACATTGTCTTTGGTTTTGATAGTGAAGCAATACTAGCTCATAAACATAACTGAAACGTGTTTTCTCATCTCTTTTTTTGGAAGAGATTATGTGGAAGCAATGCTGGTTATTCTTTAAAAGTTTGTAGAAATCTGCCAGGTGAGGTGGCTCATATCTATAATCTTAGCACTTTGGGAGGCCGAGGTGGGAGGATCACAAATCTCTGGTGAAATAATCTAGTCTTGAAGATATCATTTTTGGGGGGAATTTTAAAATTATGAAGTCAATTTCCTAATTATAGGGCTCTTCAGATTATCTATTTCTTATTGTCTATTTCTTACTCTTCTGTTTTCAAGTTCGTTAATTCTTTCCTTTGCATCCTCATTCTGCTGCTGAGCTTATTCACTGAGTTTTAACATTGTGATCACTGTATTTTTGATTTTTAAAAATTCCCATTTGGTTTTTCCTTATGTCTTTTATTTCTTTGCTGAGACTTCCTATTTTTCTCTTTAGTTTTAAGCATGTTTTCAATTGCTCATTGAAGCATTTTTGTCACGGTTATTTGAAAATCTTTGTGAGATAATTTTAACATCTCTTTCATTGGCATCTGTTGATTTTTTTTCCATTCAGTTTGAGATCTCCCTGTTTCTTGGTATGACAAGTAATTAAAACTTGGACATTTGGAGTATTATATTATGAGATTCCTGATATTAAACCTTTTATTTTAGCTGGCTTCCATGGGCACTGCTGTAAAGGAGAAGTAAAGGGGTGCCACCTCATTATTGCAAGGTGGCATTGGAAATCCAGGTTTCCTACTTAGTCTTTGCTGGAATGAGTGGGGCTGGAGCCCAATGGCTTTTTGTGGTATTTGGCTGGAGTAGGGACTTATTGTCTAAAAAGTGTTCTGTCTTTCTAGGCTGTTCCTTTCCTGGTCCTTTTGCCAGAGAGAGAAGGCTTTTGTTGTTTTTGCTGCTGTTTGGTCTGTGCCTGTTGACATTTCTGGGTTGCCAGCTTCTTCAGCATCAGCTCTGGGATTAACGAGGCAAAAAGAAAACCCTGGGCACTTACACAATGTCATTCCTTGAGTCAGGAGATCTCGGCTCATCTGTCATTTTATCTCCATCTTCCAGAGTCTTGTTATGTTTATATATAATGTCCAGGGTTTTTAGTTGTATTTAGCAGAAATAATACGAAAGAAATGCATCTACTCCATCTTCTCAGAAGCAGAAATTCTTGCTCTTTGCCTTTTACAGTCACATTTTCTTAAGATCCATTGTTACCAAAAATAGCCTACTCTTTTCGTACCCTGTCCTAACTACTTGACCTATCTAGTTTGGTCATTCATACAGAGATACTGAAAACAAACTCAAAATGATGACTTCCTTATAAGAGGCGATGTAAAAGAATCTGAAACTTTGTGTCTAATCCCCTTATTTAAAGAAATACCAAGGTATCTGCACATAGCCACAGTATCAAAATGGCTGGTCAGATATACATTTATTAACATTGCTCATGTCTGAAGGCCATCTCTAAAAAAATAGAGCAGAACATTCTGGATTCAAAATGCATACATATCTCACCTTCACTGTCACAGCATTCTAGGATAGAAGGGTCTTCCCGAATCACTGCAGTCAGAGCATTGACATCTCCATTAGAGGCTGCCTGATACACCATGGTCAGGTCAACTTCTTCAGATGAGTCACCTTCATGCATCAGACAGACACAATGTTAGTGTGTGGAGCCAGTTCACGGAAAAAATAACAATACCCAAGTCCTCACCCACAAAAGTGATTCATTAAAACTTCTCAAGTGAATCCAGGCAGAAGACTGAGTCATTCTGGCCACACACTCCCTCACCACTTCTGAAGAAAGGAGGATCACTCATGCCATTTGAACACCGCTGTGTACTGGAAAGGAACCTGAGGGATTGGATTTCATTTGAGATTTTCTGATTCTTTCCAGGCATTCAGGCTCGAAGTCAGTGAGCCCGGAGAGGAAAGTGGGGCCCTCATCTCAGTTCTGTGTTGCCCTTTTTGATCTGGAACATGTTCCTTGTACTCTCAATGACTCAGTTTACCACCTATGAAAGAGACATTGTGCTCTCTGTTCTCTGATCTCCAGATGTAGAGGGTGAGCTGGCCTTTCCCGCTCTATTCTGTACCCTGAGGACTGACCCTTGCCGAGTGCTCCACCCAGGCTCCCTCACCCTCTTGCTTGCCCATGAAAGGCACGGGCAGGAGCCTGGTGGGGAGAAGAGAGAGAAGGGACATTTCTTCCTGCCTTCCCCTAGTGCAGTGTTCGGCAGGAGCCACTTCTCTCCCACCAGGAGGCTCTTTCTTGGCAGAGCCAGTCTCTTTCTCTGCAGAGTCAGTTTCACTGGGTTCCCTGATAAAACGGTCCTCTCCCATCCTTCTTTGGCTTCCCACTGATGTTAGTCTGTGGAGCTTCAGCATCCCCAGTTCATCCTTTCAGCCCTGCTTCATCTCTGCAAGTTGACCCTTCATGAAAGTCTCTTCATTTCAACCACCTAGGATTTCATGAAATGGAATTCCCAGAAGAAACAGAACTGTAGGCAACTCCTTTGAATTTTGTAGCCACGTGCATTGTGCCTTGGGCACAACTGAACCAACTAATACATGGTCAACGGATGGCTTATGTCTGTAATGTCAACACTTTGGGAGGCTGAGGTGGGAGGATGGCTTGAGCCCAGGACTTCGAGATCAGCCTGGGCAACACGGTGAGACCCTCTCTCTACAAAAATTTTAAAAATTAGCTGGGCATGGTGGTGGGTACCTGTAGTCCCAGGTACTCAGGAAGGTGAGGCAGGAGGATCGCTTGAGCCCCAGAGTTCAAGCAGTGAGCTATGATTGTGCCACTATACTCCAGCCTGGATAACAGATGAGACCTTGTCTTAAAAAACAAACAAACAAAAAGGCGACAAGAGAACTATAGATCAAGTGGGGCCAGGCGCAGTGGCTTATGCCTGTAATCCAGGCACTGTGGGAGGTCGAGGCAAGTGGATCACTTGAGGTCAGGAGTTCAAGACCAGCCTGGTCAACGTAGTGAAACCCTGTCTCTACTGAAAATACAGAAAAATAAGCCAGGTGTGGTGGCATGCGCCTGTAATCCCAGCTACTTGGGAGGCTGAGGCAGGAGAATCGCTTGAACCCCGGAGGCAGAGGGTGCAGTGAACCAAGATCGCACCACTGCACTCCAGCCTGGGTGACACAGCGAGACTCTGTCTCAAAAACAAACAAAAAAAGAACTGTGGTTAAGTGGAGCACAGGGAGGACTGGGAGGTGAGTTCTGCTCAAGAGGAGGCCTCCAGGGTGAGGCTGTGCTGATCGACTCATACACAGTTCCTCCCATGCACGCCTCCCCTGCCCCGCAAGCATAGCCATTGTCCAGGGAAAAAATATGTGTGTAAGAAAAAGTTTTTTGGCCAAGCACAGTGGCTCACGCCTGTAATCCCAGCACTTTGGGAGGCTGAGGTAGGTGGATCACCTGAGGCTGGGAGTTTGAGACCAGCCTTACCAACATGGAGAAACCCCATCTCTACTAAAAATACAAAAAATTAGCTGGGCATGGTGGCGCATGCCTGTAATCCCAGCTATTTGGGAGGCTGAGGCAGGAGAATTGCTTGAACCCAGGAGGCAGAGGTTGCAGTGAGCCGAGATGGCGCCTTTGCACTCCAGCCTGGGCAACAAGAGCGAAACTCCATCTCCAGAAAAAAAAAAAGAGAAAAAGGTTTTTTTAAGTTGTGTTTTTCTGCTAATGTGGACATTATGTCAAAGATACTTTTTAGTTTTCAGTTCTAATTGATCTTTAGTTGGCAGTGGACCTAACCCTTTGCCTCGGTTTCTTTGTCCCAGTATTTTTGGGAAGTCATAAGTGATTTTTAGCCAGTTGACCTGTCTGTCCCCAAAGGAGTTTGTTATTGGAAATATTTCATTTATGACAACAAACTGTTTTGTAAAATGAGTGGTTGTTCCCTAACTTATTTTGCTGTTTTTGTGTGTTTGTTTTAGGCAGACTCACTTGCACATTTGCCTGGGGGCCAGAAGTGAGAGAGAAGGAGTGTCCAGGTCAGATGCCACTCCTGTGATGAGCGCAAGGACTATGGAGCCAGACAACTTCAGTATCAGTCCCAGTTTGCACTGACCATCTTCATTTTGTTTGTTTGTTTGTTTGTTTGTTTGAGACAGGGTCTGGTTGGTTAACCCAGGCTGGAGTGCAGTGGCATGATGTTGGCTCACTGCAGCCTTGATCTCCCAGGCCCAAGTGATCCTCCCATCTCAGCCTCCTGAGTAGCTGGGACTACAGACACGCACCACCACGCCCAGCTAATTTTTGTATTTTTTGTAGAGATGGGGTTTTGCCATTTTGCCCAGGCTGGTCTCCTAACGATCCTCCCACCTTGGCCTCCCAAAGTGCTGGGATTTATAGGCGTGAGCCACTGTTCCTGGCCAGTTTCTTTGTCTTTAAAATGAAGGTAATAATGATGATAATTATGACAACTACCTACCTCTCTTATAAGTTTGTTGTGAGGAAAGAAATAAGTTAATATTTAATTCTGTGTGCTTTTAGAACAAGGCCTGGCATATAATAGTGTATATATTTGCTATGACTATTGCTGCATAAAAAAATTTTTTTTTGGTGTATTTAGAAAGCATTAGAAATCTGGGACATGTAGAGAAAATAATCTCTTGTTGATGATGATTAGACAAAGACTTTATAAATTGCATAGAACGTTAGTCTCCATTAGGAAACTTCCCAGGACTCTAGACATTTTAAGATTTCTCACAATATATTTGGGCACAAGAAATAGGGCCCAGAAATAGGACAAAAATGGAGCTGGTATCTGGTTGTGTGACCACAGCCAAAGATGCTGGTGGTATCACTTCAGGAAGAAGATCCTGGTGGTAGGCTGAGGAGCTCTGTGTTTAATAGCCTGTTCATATGTTATATAATGTGCCTATATAACAGACATAAATGTATTTACAATCCATTCATCCCTGAGTGCATTCAAATATACAAGACACATTCATCACACTGTCGACCACATACAGCTGAGAGAAACAATGAATGCATTGCCTGATAGAATTATGATCCCCAAAATATCTTGCCAGAAATCTAATTAGATGGTGTTTAATAGGGCTAAACGTAGAGTAACATTGAAAGACAGGACCAGCTGATTTCCTAGGCCGACTAAGAATCCCTAAGCCTAGCTGGGAAGGTGACTGCATCCACCGTTAAACACAGGGCTTGCAACTTAGCTCACACCTGACCAATCAGGTAGTAAAGAGAGCTCACTAAAATGCTAATTAGGAAAAAACAGAAGGTAAAGAAATAGCCAATCATCAATCGCCTGAGAGCACGGCGGGAAGGACAATGATCGCGATATAAACCCAGGCATTGGAGCCAGCAACGGCTACCCTCTTTGGGTCCCCTCCCTTTGTATGGGAGCTCTGTCTTCACTCTATTAAATCTTGCAACTGCACTTTCTTCTGGTCCGTGTTTGTTACCGCTTGAGCTGAGCTTTCGCTCGTGTCCACCACTGCTGTTTGCCGCTGTCACAGACCCACCACTGACTTATATCCCTCTGGATCTGGCAGGGTGTCCACTGTGCTCCTGATCCAGCAAGGCGCCCATTGCCGCTCCCAATTGGGCTAAAGGCTTGCCATTGATCCCTCACTGCTAAGTGCTCAGGTTCCTCCTAATCGAGTTGAACACTAGTCACTGGGTTCTAGGTTCTCTTCCGTGACCCACAGCTTCTTATAGAGCTGTACCACTCACCACATGGCCCAAGATTCCATTCCTTGGAATCCGTGAGGCCAGGAACCCCAGGTCAGAGAACAGGAGGCTTGTTATTATCTTGGAAGTGGCTCACCATTTTGGAAGTGGTCCGCCACGATCTTCGGAGCTCTAAGAACAAGGACCCCTGGTAACAGTATCTTAGTCCACAAAATATCCAGTTGAACTAATTGAAGGGTGGTTAAGTATGTAGTTTTTGCACTCAACTTCCCCTCTCCCTGTTGATAAGATTAACCTGATTATTCTTTAGGGACTACTTCCTTGCCTCTTCTAGCCCACAGGCTGATTCAGTGGAATTGACTATATCCCTGGTCAGGGGCAGAACATGTGGCTTAGAACTAAGCCACTCAGCACTAGCATTATCCTGGCCTTGGAGACTGACTCAGGGATGTGACCCAATTAGAGCCCATGACAAGCAATGATACGTTTGATACGTTGACTGGGGTTGTCGAGAACAATACTGTCACTTTGTTCTACCATCCATGAACCTGGAAGCCACCTGGTGACATATTTCTCTTACCAGAGAAAGGTGGAGAGCTTTTCTCTGCCCCCTATACCACCCCCCCCCCCCAAAAAAAAAAAAAAAAAAAAAGAAATATTAGCCTAGATCAATGTCCCGAAGCATTTCCCCAGTGTTTTCTTCTGGTAGTTTCATGTCTTACATTTAAATCTTTAATCCATTTTGATTTGACTTTTGTATATGGTGAGAGATAGGGATCTAGTTTTATTCTTCTGCATATAGATATCCAGTCTTCCCAGCACCATTTATTGAAGAGACTGTTCTTTCCCCAGTGTATGTCTTGGTGGCTTTGTTAAAAATGAGTTGACTGCAAATGTGTGAACTTGTTTCTGGAACCTCAATTCTGTTCCATCGGTCTACGTGGCTGTTTTTATGCCAGTATCATGCTATTTTGGTTACTATGGCCTTGTAGTATAATTTGAAGTCAAGTAATGTGATGCCTTCAGCTTAAGTCAATTTACATAGATTTTGTGTATTCATTTGGATTTTCTTTTTAATCACTGAAAAAGTTCTGACCGATAAAACGTTTTAAAAAGGAACTTGGAGTTTTAGCTGGAAAATTAGCTCTATAGAAATAAACAGCATTGTAATAAATTAGGAGGAAGTCTGGCTGAATTACCAAATCTAGTAGCCATATTGAGGGCAGTGATAGGCCTTTTCCA
>NW_012115289.1:4730289-4762868 GCF_000951035.1 Colobus angolensis palliatus | reverse complement strand
TCGTGATCCACCCGTCTCGGCCTCCCAAAGTGCTGGGATTACAGGCTTGAGCCACCGTGCCCAGCCTGGCCTTTTCCATTCTTAACTGGTCAGTGTCATATTGAGGTCTATGGTCTCAATTAAACAGGGGTATAGTGGCTGGAGAACACTCAGAGGTGAGTGACTAGAGGTATGAATGGACTTTAATCAAGTCACGTGAAGAGTGGTTGAAGGAAACAAATGTGTCTACTCTGAAGATTATTCCATGGGGTCATGATAGTAGCCTTCAGATAGTTAGAGTTGTTTTTTAATTAAAAAAATTGTGCAGGAGGGTGAGGCAGGAGAATGGCGTAAACCTAGGAGGTGGAGCTTGCAGTGAGCCAAGATCACGCCATTGCACTCCAGCCTGGGTGACAGAGTGAGACTCCATCTCAAAAAAACAAAAAAGAAAAAAAAAATTGTGGTAAAAGATACATAAAATTTGAAATGTTAACCATTTAAGTGTACTTACAGTTCAATGGCATTATGTCCATTCACATTGTTGTGTGACCATCACTAAAACTCATCTTTTCATCTTTCAAATCTCTGTACTCATTAGACTATAACTTCCCATTCTTTCCTGTCCCCAGTCCCTGGAAACCACAATTCTACTTTCTGTCTATTAATTTGACTACTAAAGGCACCTTATGTATGTGGAATCAATAACCGTTGTCCTTTCGTGACTGGCTTATTTCACTTAGCATAATGTCCTCAGGGTTCATCCATTTTGTAGAATGTGTCAGAACTGTCTTCCTTGTTAAGATTTAATAATATTTAATTGTATGTATGCAACACATTTTGTTTATTCATTACCTGTCAATGGACACTTGGGTCATTTCCATCTTTTGGCTATTGTGAATAATGCTGCTGTGAACATGGGTCTACAAATCTTTTTGCATTCCTGCTTTCAATTCTTTTGGGTATATACTCAGAAGTGGAATTGTTGGATCATGTGATAATTCCATTTTTAATTTTTGAAAGAACCACCATACTGTCTTCCAAACAGCTGCACTATTTTCTATTTCTACCAAAGTGCACAAGAGTTTCAATTTCCCCATATCCTTGCTAACACTTATTATTTATTGTTTGGTTTTTTAAAAAAAATAGCCATCCTAATGAGGGTGAAGTGGTATTTCATTGTGGCTTTGATTTGCATTTCTCTAATATTAGTGACAGTGAGCATTTTTATATGTGCTTATTGGCTATAGGCATATCTTTCAAGAAATGTCTAGTCAAATCCTTTGCCCATTTTTGAATTAAGTTGTTTGGCTTTTTGTTGCTGGGTTGTAGGAGTTCTTTATATATTCTGAATATTAAACCTTTATCAGGTATATGATTTGCAAATATTTTCTCTCATTCTGTGGGTTGCCTTTTCATTCTGTTGATAGTGTCATTTGATGACAAAGCTTTTAATTTTGACGTAGTCTAATTTGTCTATTTTTTCTTTTGTTGCCTGTGCATGTGATGTCATAGTCAAGAAATCATTGCCAAATCCAGTGTCATGAAGCTTTTCCATATGCTTTTTTCTATGAGTTTTACAGTTTTAGGTCTTATGTTTGGGTCTTTGATCCATTTTGAGTTAACTTTTATATATGGTGTAAAGTAAGGGTTCAAATACATTTTTTTCCATGTGGCTATCCTGTTTTTCCAACATCATTCATTGAAAATACTATTGTCTTAGTCTGTTTCCTGCTGCTATAACACAATACTATAGACTGGGTAATTTATAAATAAACTTATTTGGTTCATGGTTCTTGAGCCTAGGAAGTCCAAGGGTGCCAACATGTGGTGAGGATGATCTCATGGCAGAAGGGTGAAAGGCAGAAGTGAGCATGCGAGACAGAAGAGGAAATCAGGCCAAACTCATTGTTTTTATCAGACACCCATGCCAGAGATATCTAACGCACTCCTAATATAACAGTATTAATCAATTCATGAGAGCAGAGCCTTCATGCCCCGATCACCTCTAAAAGCACCACCTCTTAATACTGTTACAATGACAGTTAAATTTCAACACAACTTTCAGTGGGAACATTCAAGTCATAGCAACTATTCTTTCCCTATTGAATGGTCTTGGCACTCTGTCAAAAATCAGTTGACCATAAATGTATTGGATTATTTCTGGACTTTCAGTTATATTCTACTGATCTATATGTCTGTCTGTATGCCAGTACCACACTGTTTTCACTACTGTAGCTTTGTAGTAAGTTTTGAAATCAGGAAGTGTGAAACCTCCAACTGTTCTTTTTGAAGATTGTTTTAGCTATTTTGGGGTCTCTTGAAATTCAATATGCATATTAGGATGATTTTTCTATTTCTGTAGAAAACATCATTGGGATTTTGACAGAGATTACATTGAATCTGTACATTGCTTTGTGTAGTACTGGCATCTTAATAATATTAAGTTTGCTAATTCATGAAACATAAAATGTCTTTCCATTTACTGGTGTTTTCTTTAATTTCTTTCAGCAATGCTTTGTAGTTTTCAGTGTACCAGTCTTTTATCTCCTTGGTTATTCCTAAGTATTTGATTCTTTCTCAAACTATTGTAAATAGAATTGTTTTTCAAAGGGCTTTTATGCAAAGAATTTTATGGTTAAATTGCTCTATGAGACTCCCGTAGTTAGAAATAGCAGTGGGTGAGAGTGAGAGAGACAGGTATTTTAATTATTATTAGAGTTTATAAAAATGGACTGGGTCATCTCAAGAAATAGTGAACTTCCTGTCACTGAAGATGACCTCTCTTGGCTAGATGGCCACCAAACCTGTTTAGAAGGAATTTGGACACAGAGTGAAGCACAGGGTAGGGGGAAAAGGAAGACGTGTGAAGCAGAATAGCATGTACTTCAGAATTCCTTCTGGCCCTGCAATGTACACTAAACCACAGCACAACGAGGAAAGAGGAAAAGAAGGAGCTTCCCTAGGGGTTGTTTAGAAAGAGCCAATCTAAGTTGCGGTCAAGGCAAATAATTGGGCACAAACTTAGAATCTGTTCAGAAAATTTGTGGAGAAATGAGGAAGCATGATGTAGAAATAACAAGTACAAAGATAAGGATGACTGACGGTCCTAATGGAATCTAAAATGAGGGCAGGAAAGTTTTTTCTACTGACAATCAGAAGCCCACTTATTAAGATATCTAAAAAATCTACATAAACAAACAATACCTCAGTCCTTCCTTGTCTCCTTCCTATCTCTCCTCTCTTTCTCATCTATTCATCATCTATCTTTCTTTCCACATGGCTTACATGAGGAGCATGTTTTGAATGGTCTTGCCTCTCTAACTGCTTTAAACAGATAGACTTCTGTATGGGTGCATAAAGAGAGATTTCAGAATACACACAGGGTGAGAGATTCTGAGGACAGAAAATGGAAGAAACATGAACAAATAGGAAGAAAGAAGCATGTGAAGACATGCAGATTGTATTTTATTTAAAACTCTGCTGCCGCTGCTGGAGAATGATCTGGGTGGCAACTGGCAGCCTGGACAAGGGGCCAGGAGCCACTTCTGAGGGTGCCCAGAGAAGCAAAGGTCGCCAGTCCTGTGTCCTCGCTTTCTCTGCCCCCCAGAAGGGGCAAGAGGAAGCCGGGGCTGATGTCAGAAATACACTTTCGGAGATGGCCTCTAAATCCCGGCTGAATTTTTTAACCTTCCTCTATGGATCGGCAATAGGATTTCTTTTATGTTCTCAGCTATTTAGTATTTTGTTGGGAGAAGAGGGTGACACCCAGTCTAATGTTCTTCATAATGATCCTCATGTGAGGCATTCAGATGATAATGGACAGAATCATCTAGAAGGACAAATGAACTTCAATGCAGATTCTAGCCAACGTAAAGATGAGAATATAGACATCACTGAAAACCTCTATCAGCGAGTTAAAATTCTTTGCTGGGTTATGACAAGCCCTCAAAACCTAGAGAAAAAGGCCAAACATGTCAAAGTTACCTGGGTCCAGCATTGTCACAAAGTGTTTTTTATGAGTTCGGAAGAAAATAAAGACTTCCCTGCTGTAAGACTGAAAACCAAAGAAGGCAGAGATCAGCTTTACTGGAAAACAATTAAACCTTTTCAGTATGTTCATGAACATCAGTTTGAAGATGTTGATTGGTTTTTGAAAGCAGATGATGACACATATTTCATACTAGACAATTTGAGATGACTTCTTTCAAAATATGATTCTAAAGAACCCATTTACTGTGGAAGAAGATTTAAACCCTTTGTAAAACAGGGCTCTGTGAGTGGAGGAGCAGCATATTTACTAAGCAAAGAAGGATTGAAGAGATTTGTTGATGCCTTTAAAACAGACAAGTGTACACGTAATTCCTCCATTGAAGACTTAGCACTGGGGAGATGCATGGAAATTATAAATGTAGAAACAGGAGATTCCAGAGATGCCATTGGAAAGAAACCTTTTCATCCCTTTGTGCCAGAACACCATTTAATAAAGGCTATCTACTTAGAACCTTTTGGTACTGGAATTACAACTATTATCCTCCTGTAGAGGGTCCTGGTTGCTGTTCTGATCTTGCAGTTTCTTTTCACTATGTTGATTTTACAACTGGGTATGTGTTAGAATACCTCATTTATCATCTTCGGCCATATATTTATTTATACAGATATCAAGCTACCTTACCTGAAAATATACTAAAGGAAATTAGTCAAGCAAACAAAAATGAAGGCACAAAAGTGAAGTTAGGAAACCCTTGAAAGAAATCACAAATGAACAAAGGTAAAATGTCTAGCATTGCGATGAAGAAGGACTTCTGCATTTCTGACATAGAACACTGGAATCCCATTGAGGAATTCTAAGTGAACATTCCATATAGAAATCTTTCACATGAATGACTATAAACTGAAGCTTTAAATGACCTGCGAAGTCTGTTAAAATGTGTTTTGACACAGTAATATAAAAATATATCTATATATATAAGAAGAAATTGTGTTTTTAAAATGGTGGCCAGGTAGAGGAACTAGAAAAGAGATTTTGTTGTCTATTTTTGACCATCTGTATTATTGTCACTAAGAAACTAAAACAGTTGAATTTGCTAAAACTACACTGTGCTATGTTAGTAATAAACAGATCTGCCTTAAAGAAAATTTTAGAAAGAAATATTGTTGCTCAGTGTTATTAATACAACTCAAGAGTTGAGTTTATATTTGCAGTATGATATACATGATCCAACCCCCCCAACACATACAGTTTTTGTCTAATGAAAATTTTGCTGTGATTATTTATAATTGGCAGGTTTTCTTCCAAAAGAAGCTAAAATAATACTGGCATTTATCCTGAAGTGCCTTAATAAAACTGTACTTTAAAATTATATGGGCCTTGACTATATTATATATTTGATTCTAATTAGTAATCCTTTATGGAATCTCTGTTGGTTCTTTTCTAAATATGTTTACCCACCCTTGAATACAATTCTCCACTATTAATATTAATTTACTCAGAGCATTCATAGCATTCTGTAAACATGTATTTTACAATATCTGTTCCCAAATTTACCCATTGTTAATTATGGGTAACTAATAATAAATTTAATGCTATTTGAGGATGCTTTTCTTATATCAGTGCCACTCTCAGGAATTACTAAGTGACATTTTAAATTGATTATTTTAAACTCTTTCTAACTACATAGTTATGATTTCTTTCATTCTTATCTTGTTGAGAGATGAGAACGTGTTTGTGCTTTTCATAACTTGTTTAAAGCAGTTATAAAATTCATTTTTAGGATCCAAGGTGGCTATTAGTTAACTGGCAAGATTATTTTGAATGCAAGATTTTGAAAAGAATTAATTAAAAACAATAGAAAACGCAGAGTACTCAAACAAAAACGTTATATATTGAAAGAGTAGATACTTAACTTATAAATAACAATCTAAAGGTTGATGCTGACTTACTATTTTGGGATAATTGTCTTGCCAGTGGATAATTCCAACAACGCAGAATACTTATTCAAGGCTGTCATCAAAAACATTCACAAATGTTTCATTCCATTTTTAGTGACTCTCTGTTTAAAGAGTTTCTGAAAGAAAATTTATATTTTTATTATCCTTAGCAATACTGAGTGTGTCATAACAGAATATTTTACAGACTTTCTATGAGATTATTTTTAATGGCACAAAAGATTTACATTTCCCTTATGTTTATCATTATGCCAATTTTACATGGCTGTCATGCCACTGACTCTGCTGTTTAGCTAAATAATTTCTTTTTTTGGAGACAGAGTCTCACTGTCCCCGAGGCTGGAGTGCAGTGGCATGATCTCTGCTCACTGCAACCTCTGCCTCCCGGGTTCAAGCGATTCTCCTGCCTCAGCCTCCCGAGTAGCTGGGATTACAGGTGTGTGCCACCACTCCCGGCCAATTTTGTATTTTTAGTAGAGATGGGGTTTTGCCATGTTAGCCAGGCTGGTCTTGAACTCCTGACCTTAGGTGATCCACCTGCCTCCACCTCCCAAAGTGCTGGGATTACAGGTGTGAGCCACAGCGCCTGGCTAGCTAAATAATTTCTATTTATTGTGCCAAAACATGGCACAATCATGACTCCTCGAATGGTATATTTGGGAGGATATTTTTTTCGTTGGCTAACTATGGATTACTCTGTCCACATAGTGAAAACATGTACCAATTTTTACCTATTATCATGGTAGTATCATCTGCCAAAATTTCAAGGCATTCATTTTATTCTCTGAACAACTCTTCACAATAGTGTGGACATGAATTTTCATATGTGTTACTTGACTAGAAGTATAAATGGTTTACTATAAATATCCAAAAACCTTAAGATTTACTCACAGGAAATGAATGTTGTGATGAATCCTGGGTTCTAGAGTCAGACTTACTCAGGTTTAAATTCTTGCTCCAACACTTACTGTTTTTGTAACCTTGAGCAATTTTATTTAATCTCTCTGTGTCTCAATTTTCTCATCTGTAAATTAGGGATGATAATACTACCTACCTCACAGGATTTTTATGAGGATTAAATAAATGTAAGGTTCTTAGAACACTGTCTGTCCCAGAATAGGGAGCAATGAATACAAGATTGTATCATTATTCTGTTACCTTGGAGTGTAACTATTGCATTTAAGCGAATAAAAAATTTGCTTTGACCAGATACTGATGGAAATATTTCATACATTTCTTAGTAAGTAATAGCTAGTATTTATCGAGTGCCTACTGTGTGCTAACTATTGTGCTTACTCTGTGTATAATAGTGTTAATCCTCAAAAGTTGGGTGTTATTCCCATGTTATAGATAAGGAAACTGAGGCTCTGAGAATTAAAGTTACTTTATCACTGTCACAAAGCTAGTAAGTAACAGAGGCAGGATTTATATTCAAACCCTGTGTGTTCATTTGAACTGTATCAGGCTTGGGGTTAGTCATTGAGCATTATTTTCATTTTTATTTATATGATATATGACATCTGATACATTGGCCAGTAATAGGCAAATTAACCCAGTCAAATTTTCATAGTGATTCTTAAACTGTGGTTTGCACACTTGCCTAGGACGTTGTTAAAATGCCGATCTGAAGACCCCAATCTCAGAAATTCTAATTTAAGCATGGGACCCAAGAGTATGCATTCTTACCAGATGCCCTAGGGCAGTGATTGTCAAAAGTGTGGTCCCAACAAAAAGCATCAACATCACCTGGGAACTTGTTGGAAATGCAACCTCTCTCAGGGTCCCATCTCAGATCTACTAAATCAGATACCCTAGGAGCAGGGGCAGGGGCTAGCAGTTGTGTTTAAGCAAACTCTGCAGGTGTCTTTATCATCCTGGTTTAAGAACCACTGCCAACACCTACATGATTTTGGTACAAATAGTGTTTGAAACACACTGAAGATTACTGCTCCATTATTAAGACATTTTTCAAAAAGCATGTTTTAAATCAGTGTAGTGCAGGATCACGTAATATTAAATATAAAGATAATTTAAAGGGTCATTGGATCATTCATTATGGCCAGATTTTTAGCTTCTCCAAAGTGGCTAATATCAGGGACCACGATAAAATCTGTAATTCTCTAAGTTTTGTAATTTTATATTGAGGCAGGAAGGGTTCATTAAGTACTAATAAGTACATAATTTATTAAAAACATACATAAAATAAGTGTCATCAAAAAGGTCTACAATTGTTGGTAAAAAGAATTTAAATTGAAGTAGTAAATGCTATTTTATAACATATGGAGCATTTTTCTGCCAATTCATTCTGGTTTGTGTGACCTAATAAAGCAAAAACAAAAACAGTTTTCCAAGTATTCCGTAGAGCACATAAAACCAGATTTCATGATGATGATGTATTCACTATCTTTTAGATTAAGATCTTTGTTATTTAGATAAATTGTTTTAGTATGGTTTTAACACACAAGGCTTTTGATGTCTTATGTTCTCTAACGATGGTATGCTTGTATTTTCTAGTGGAAAGTTCATAGATAAAGCAGATTTTTGTCCCAGTTTGTTTTCAAATATCATACATTTCAGAGGAGTTTTTCTTACTGTAATGATATATTAAAATAAACCACTGATTAACTTTTTTTATTATTTGAATATGGAATTGGACTTGAGCATTAATTTGCTAACTGGTTATTTTCACAATTGTTTTCTTGAGTATTAATTTTTCACTTCTTTGACACTATCAAACCATAGTTATTACCAGATTGATGCACTATTGTACCTGAATCACTTGATTGATTAAAGTATATCTAGCATTTTATTCTCCATTTGTTTTCAGTTCATTAGACTACTATTCTTTGGCAGTTTCTGCTTTGTATTTATTGCCCTTCTTTATTTGCTTTATTACTAATTCCCATTTTCTAGTTACTCTTAAATGCTGCTTTCACAGGGTTAATTTGGCTGTTAATAGTGATTAAAATTTATATTACTTAATTGATAATTTTAAATCTATGAACTGGGTTTCCCTATGAGATTGAAAGTGAAAGTCTAAGAATAATGCCTGCTGGCTCTCAAGATAGTTGCCCTACTTAAAAATCTAGAATTTTAAATTAATTCTACATCTACAATTATTATTACTACTTTTTTTTTTTTTTGAGACGGAGTTTCGCTCTTGTTACCCAGGCTGGAGTGCAATGGCATGATCCTGGCTCACTGCAACCTCCGCCTCCCTGGTTCAAGCAATGCTCCTGCCTCAGCCTCCCGAGTAGCTGGCATTACAGGTATGCACCACCACGCCCAGCTTATTTTGTATTTTTAGTAGAGATGGGGGTTTCTCCATTTTGGTCAGACTGGTCTTGAACTCCCAACCTCAGGTGATCCGCCTGTCTCAACCTCCCAAAGTGCTGGGATTATAGGCGTGAGCCACCACGCCCGGCTACATCTACAATTATTAAAGGAAGTAAAGTTATTTGGATTTTTCCACTCACCCTTTTTTCAAAAACAAAAAAACCCAAAACCCATTTGCTTTATTTTTCTACTTTATAGTAGGCCTAACAGAAACATACTGAAGCAATCTGGGAGACAACCTGTGGTAGATCCTATGCTAAATGTTAATGTTACCTCTGTTGATTTAAAACAGTGTCTAGGGGCCGGGTGCGGTGGCTCATGCCTGTAATCCCAGCACTTTGGGAAGCTGAGGCTGGCGGATCACAAGGTCAAGAGATTGAGACCATACTGGCTAACACAGTGAAAACCCGCCTCTACTAAAAATACAAAAAATTTAGCCGGGCGTCATGGTGGGCGCCTGTAGTCCCAGCTACTCGGGAGGCTAAGGCAAGAGAAAGGCGTAAACTGGTAAGGTGGAGCTTGCAGTGAGCCGAGATCACGCCACTGCATTCCAGCCTGGATGACAGAGTGAGACTCAAAACAAACAAACAAACAAACAAACAAAAAACCAAAAAAACCTAAACACGTGTTTATATATAAGAGTTGAAATAACAATTTTAACAAACGGTGGAATAAGGAATTTTACAAATTCTCTCTAGAGAAACCAACTCTAAAGTTTTAGAGTTGAATTGTGCTCTATTTCAATTCCCTTACCTCTCTAGTTTTCAGTTTATGTTAGTTAAGTTTTAATAACTTTGCAGGGCCCAGCAAATTAATAATCTACACGAAGTATTTTATTAGAGGGAAACTAATCTTACTGCTAAGCAGTGTGTTGTACTACATAGTGAATGTTTGTATTTTGGAATTTAAAAATTATTTAAGGTAATGGTGCTATGAATGGTTTAAAAATGTCTGGTGACTTGCTTATTTTAAGTGATCACCATTAAGTCAGAAAAATGTATTTTTAAATGTTTCTTAAAGTGGCTTTTGAACATTTTTCAACAGTGGATTTAAATAATGCATAAAATAAATTGCCATGTTCAAAGTTAAAAAACAAAAAACAAAAACAAAAAAAACCTTAGGTGTGGCCTGGTATGGTGACTTATACCAGGAGGCCGAGGTGGGCTGGGTGCGGTAGCTCACACCTGTAATCCCAGCACTTTGGGAGGCCGAGACAGGCGGATCACAAGGTCAGTTGAGATCAAGACCATCCTGGCTAACAGTGAAACCCCGCCTCTACTAAAAATACAAAAAAATTAGCCAGGCGTGGTGGTGGGCGCCTGTAGTCCCAGCTACTCGGGAGGCGGAGGCAGGAGAATGGCGTGAACTGGAGAGGCGGAGCTTGCAGTGAGCGGAGATCGCGCCACTGCATTCCAACCCGGGCGACAGAGTGAGTCAGCGTCTCAAAAAAAAAAAAAAAAAGAGGCCGAGGTGAGAGGATTACTTGAGACCAGTAATTGGAGACCAGCCTGAGCAACATAGCAAGACCTCATCTCTACAATTGTGTTTTAATTGTAGTATGTATATACATGAAATATGTAAAAGTCTGTAAAAGCCTGGAAGAACGTGCATCAAAAAGTCAATAGAATCTCTTGGATATTCTTCAGAGCTTTCTACAAGCTGTGACCCTTTTGCAAAAGGACCAGGTCAATGGAAGGGCACATTGTACATTGCAGTTTCAAGAGTTCAGACCAGAGTAATTTGGGGAAACTTTCTTTGGTTGATTCTGTTCAGAGGATTCTTGGGTGACTAAACACGTTCTAGGGTCACCAATGATGTCTGGATTCATTTTGGACAACCACAGAGGACTCTGCAGATCTTTCTTAGATTGTTCTCTGAAATAGAATTGATTGCCTCTGAAGAACTCATTCATCCATTTACTCATCTACCACAGGCTAGTAAAATTGTAGTTACAAAGGCTGTAGAGTTTCTGTCCCTAAGAAAGACATGCCCTAGTGGGAAGACGAATGTCTTATTTATGATTGAGACATACTTGAGATATTATGGCAGGACAGGGGAAGAATCACTTCAATGAACAGTTTCCTGGGCATTCCCCTAATTCCCTCTCTCCTTATGCAGGATTATCCTGAATGCTTTGAAGAAATTGCATTCTTGGGGGTACCCAGAATGACCTATCCACAAAGTGGCCAGTCTTCCCACCTTTAAGGAGCATGCCAGGCCTTACACTGCACCATGATGGCTCCATGGGACAACATTGCCACCCACTGGTAATGAAGAGTCTCTGTGGACCTTCACCTGGGTCCCGAGTCAATCTGGAACTCTTTGGCCATGCAAGAACAAGTTAAAGGTCATTGATACAGCCAGCTGGCATTGAAACAAAATTAGTCTCATGTGACTCTTTTCAAATATATCAGGTGGTGCAAAGCATACATATAGAAAAATGGTAAGAGCACAGGCTCCGGGGCCTTACCTCTAGAGTTTGATTCTGGCACTGCCACTTACCTGCTAGCTACGTGACCTTAGGCGAGTTGCCTAACATCTCTATGTCCATTCTTCACTTGCCAAATGGATAAGAATAGTGCCTCCCCATTAGGGCTGTTCTGAGAGCTAAATGAATTAATTCATATGATGTGCTTAAAGCAGTGCCTGGCCCAGAGCAAATATTCAAAGTGTGTTAATTAGTGGGGTGATTCCTCAAAGACCAAGAGGCAGAAATACCATTTGATCCAGCAATTCCATTACTAGGTATATACCCCAAGGAATATAAATCATTCTATTATAAAGATACTTGCATGCGTATCACAATAGCAGCACTATTCACTATTAGCAAAAACTTGGAATCAACCTAAATGCCCGTCAATGACAAACTGGATAGAGAAAATGTGATACATATGCACCATGGAATACTATGCAGCCATAAAAAAGAACAAGGTCATGTCCTTTGCAGGGACATGGATGGAGTTGGAAGCCATTATCCTCAGCAAACTAATGCAGGAACAGAAAACCAAACACCACCTGTTTTCACTGATAAGTGGGAACTGAATGATGGGAACACATGGACACATGGAAGGGAACACCACACACTGGAGCCAGTCAGAGGCGGTGGTGTGGGGAGAGGGGGAGCATCAGGAAGAAGAGGTAATGGATGCTGGGCTTAATATTTAGGTGATGGGATGATCTGTGCAGCACACAACCATGGCACACATTTACCTATGTAACAAACCTGCACATCCTACACATGTACCCCTGGACTTAAAATAAAAGTTAAAGAAAAAAAAAAAAAAGTCTGTCTGTTGTTATTATTATTCAAATTACTACTCTGACATAGATAGGCACTTGTGCTTTCTTGCCCTTAAATGAGACCCTTTGCCTTGTGCAGCAGGCTATAGGGATTTTGTGAGCAGAAACATTTTTACCAGGTCTCACGTCTTCTCCAGTCCCTCAGGGTGTACTGCCTGAGATGATAAGAGTATTTTAGAAAGTGTCAGTCGTATGAGAAGAAGAAAGTTTCTTTCTAACATTTTAAAGGGAAAAATAGCTCCAGGCTTTCCACATGTACCAGCTGAGGGAACAAACATGCAAAGTGACCTTCATACCCTGGGAGTGGAAAAGAAGAGATTTCATTTTGTGGGGAGGAAGTCTTGCAGCAATATTATCTCAAGGGTAAATATCTGGCTGCAATCAGATCTTTCTTCCGTAACCAAATTTGTGATGCAACACATGTCGTGTTTCTTTGAATGTTAGCATCTCTGTGCTCTTGCGGGGGTAGGTTTTCTGAGCTGTGAATGGCATTTCATGTTGAGCGTCTCTCCTGCATGAAGAGGACCTGGGGAATGGAATTTTCTGTTTTAAGGAGTATGTCTGTGTTGAAATTCAGTAAAGATGCCTCTCAGAATGCACTTTTATAGAATGCATCTTTATTTTAATAATATTAATTCTTAAAAATATCTCAATATTTATGTACAGGACCTTTAGGATGGGGGCAATATACACATTTATTGATCAATTTAAAATACATGTTCTGCTCAGATGAGCTTTCTCACCCACTGGGGTTTTGTGGAAACTTTTCTGATGTTAAAATATTATGTCAGGAAGTACTTTGGTAATTAGGCAGTGATATGGTCTGCCTGTGTGGCCCCACCCAAATCTCATCTTGAATTGTAATCTGAATTGTAATCTCCACATGCTGGTGGAGACCTCGTTGGGGGTGTTTAGATCATGGGGGTGGTTCCCCCATGCTGCTGTTCTCATGATAGTGAGTTCTCATGAGATCTGATGGTTTTATAAGGGGATTTTCCCCCTTTGCTTGGCACTTCTTCCTGCTGCCATGTGAAGAAGGATGCATTTGCTGTTTCTTCTGCCATGAGTGTAAGTTTCCTGAGGCCTCCCCAACCCTGCAGAACTGTGAGTCAATTAAACCTCTTTCGTTTATAATTACCCAGTCTTGGACAGTTTTTTGTAGCAGCATGAGAATGGACTAATACAGGCAGGTAGAAATCTTTAATTTTATGAAGGATTATGCCAGCCTTGCTGGCTTTTGGAAATTGAAAAGTAAGTTAAGTGTTGTTATGAAACCATCCTTCCTCAAATCTTCCTTACTTTCTTCTGAATCAAATACATGACTCCACCTACCTCTCTTTCCAGGAATGGCAGGTGCTGGAGTCAGGCATTTGCCATTTTAACTGCCAACTCTGGAAAAGGAGGAATTGGTTTGTTTAGTCTGGAGCAGAGCAGAATGTTCATGTTCAGTTGAATATGATAGCTGTTTTCAATTTTGAAAAAGCTGGAAGAGAGTTTAGACTTGTTTTCTTTTCTTTTTTTTCTTTTGAGACAGAGTCTCACTCTGTTGCCCAGGCTGGAGTGCACTGGCACGACCTTGGCTCACTACAAGCTCTGCTTCCTAGGTCCAAGCGATTCTTCTGCCTCAGCCTCCCAAGTAGCTGGGATTACAGGCGCCTGCCACCATGCCCAGCTAATTTTTGTATTTTTAGTAGAGATGGGGTTTCACCATATTGGCTAGGCTGGTCTCGAACTCCTGATCTCAAGGGATCCACCTTCCTCAGCCTCCCAAAGTGCTAGGATTACAGGTGTGAGCCACTGCACCTGGCCTAGACTTGTTTTCTGTAAATCCACAGGGAAGAACTAGTTCTGGTGGGTAGAAGTTGGAATTAATAAGACTTTTGAATGATTAGAGCTGTGCAGATACAGAAGCAATTACCTCGCAAGCTAGTGCACTCCTTATCACTCTCTGTGTTTAAGCAGGTTCTGACCAAGCCCATCTTGGCAGTGTTCTTGAGGAGACACCTGTATTGAGTAGAAGGCTGATCTCTAAGTTTCCTTTCATGATTGATGTTCTGCATGTCTAGCTAGCATCTGTGGAGAACCAAATGGTGAATCACCCATCATTCATGAACAATGACTGTTGGGCTGGGGGAGATTTGGAGAAGGGGGTCTTCCTTGGATCTTTTAAAAGGCACCCTCCTTGTGGCCCTCTACTGTGCCCACTTATAAAACTGCCCCTAGTGCCTTGGTCTCCTGAAAATAGTTTAAGAAAACAAATGTAATTTGGGTGGCTGGCTCCAATGTCAGAGATTGAACAAGTCTATTGCCCTGCAGTCCCTGAGCTTTGAGTTGTCCCTGACACCCTGTAGTGGCTGCATTCTGTCAGCTGCTCTTCCAGGGGTGCCTTCCTTTTCTGGACTCTGTTTTTTCTTCATCAATGATGCATTTTTTTTTCTTTCTTGTTTTTTTTTTTTTTTTTTTTTTCCTGGAGACAGTCTCACTGGAGTTCACCCAGGCTGGAGTTCAGGGGTGCAATCATAGTTCACTGCAACCTCAACTTTCTGGGCTCAGATGACTCTCATACCTCAGCCTCCCAAGTAGCTGGGACTACAGGCATGCACCACCATGACCGGTTACTTTTTTGTGTTTTTAGTAGACGTGGGGTTTTACCATATTGGCCAGGCTGGTCTCAAACTCCTGGACTCAAGTGATTCCCCTACCTCAGCCTCCTAAAGTGCTGGGATTACAAGCATGAGCCACCACTTCTCGCCTCAATGATGCATTTCCACATTCCTTCTTTAAATTGTCTTAAAAATTTTACTGACCCTTTAAAGTGTGTGAGTATGCTTTCTGTACAGTCATAGATTGGCAGTAGTTCCCGAATGACTGGATTACAAAAATTATGAAAACACAGATAAGAAGAGAATATAAACTCAAAAGTGATCATTAAAATGTTGGTGTATTGCGTACACTTGACTTATGCTGCAGGATGGGTTTGCATCCTACCCTACCTCCTTTACAGAGCCCCTGCATCATGCAGTGGAGGAGTGGGGAGAAGTGTGAGCAGTAGGCGAGCTCAGAAGCCTGAAGGGTCTGGTTGTTTCATAGTGCATAGTTGTGTACCTCTGCTCTTTCCATCCCCCCACCAACCCCCGCCAGCAGAATCTGAACTGTCTCTTGTTCGCTATCCTGCACTCCAAATGAGCATGGCTGAAAATGGGTGGTGACCAAACCCAAAGGCCACAAAAAAGACAAGGCAGGTTCCTGAGGAGAAGGCAAAGTGGTTAAAAGGTCCTCAACAGCTGCAAGGCCAGGAGACAAAGAAGAGGAGGAAGTTCTGGAAGGTGCTTCTGCCTGAGTGGGTACAGCCCTCAGGGATTAGGACAGTGGCAGCTAGTGTCTGCTGGGGTGGCAGGGCTGGTGGACCAGGCTAGCAGTGCAAATCTTAAATCTCCCACAGTGTGATATTCCTATGGGCTGGGATACAATGACAGAACCTGAAGAAATGACTGAAAGTCTCAGAGATGCTGTGTGAGTTTGACTAACACTGAGGCCATTTTGTGGCTCACTTACTAAGTAAATCACCCTTCTATCCTCTCCTCCCCTTCCCCACTTGGACGTTCCCTTCCATGAGAAGGGACTGGGTCAAGGATGATATTAAGAGCATGTAACAACTGCCTTGTCAGAGGCCCGGAACAGGATGGAAACACACCTAATATCCAGGCAGGATAGATGACTTTGTACTTGCTGGTCTTGTGTGTGTGTTCCTGGGGAATGATTAGAGCAGTGAGAATGGAGAAATCCCATTGATTTGAGGGCACAGAAAGATTTTAACATTGTAACCACCAGCAACTGTTCTGAGCAGAGTGCTGGAGTTACATGCATTTTTTATTTACAAAACTTTAATCACATTGTGTATATTCACGAGTCACTTGCCAGGGATAGTGCTGAGAAATGTGTCAGTAGGTGATTTTTGTCATTATGAGAACATCATAGAGTGTACCTACACAAACCTAGATGGTATAGCCCACTGCAAACCCAGACTACATGGTATAGCCTACTACTCCTAGGCTGCCATCCTGTATAGCACTTTACTGTACTGAATACTGTAGGCAATTGTACCACAGTAAGTATTTGTGTATCTAAACATAGAAAAGGTAGAGCAAAAATATGGTATAGACTATAAAATGTGGTACACTGGTGTAGGGCACATAGCATAAATAGAGCTTGCAGGACGGGATGTTGCTCTGGGTGAGTCAGTGAGTGAGTGGTGATTGAATGTGAAGGCCTAGGACATTACTGTGCACTACTGTAGACTTCATAAACACTGCACACTTAGCTTACACTACATTTATAAACAAATATTTTCTTTCTTCTACAATAAATTAATCTTAGCTTACTATAACATTTTTACTGTATTAATTCTTAAAATTTGTTTCAACTTTTTGGCTCTATTGTAATAACACTTAAAACACAAACACATTGTACAGTTGAACAAAAATATTTTCTTTCTTTATATCCTTATCCTTTAAGCTTTTTTCTATTTTTAAAATGATTTATTTATTTTCATTTTCTAAATATTTTCGTTAAAAACTAAGACACAAACACACACACATTAGCCTAGGCCTACACAAGGTCAGGATCTTCAATAACTCATTTTCCACCTTCACATCTTGTCCCACTGGAAGCTCTTCAGGGACAGTAACATGCACGAAACTGTCATCTCCTATGAGAACAATGCCCTCTTCTGGAATACCTCCTGAGTGACCTTCCTGAGGCTGTTTTACAGTTAGCTTAAAAAAAAAAAAAGTAAAGGGAGTACAAATAATGATAAAACTGTAGTATAGTAAATACATAAACCAGTAGCATAGATCACTATCAAGTATTACATACGGTACATAACTGTATCTGTTTTTTTTTTTTTTTTTTTTTTTGAGACGGAGTCTCACTCTGTCGCCCCAGGCTGGAGTGTGGTGGCGCGATCTCTGCTCACTGCAAACTCCGCCTCCGGTTCACACCATCTCCTGCCTCAGACTCCTGAGTACCTGGGACTACAGGCACCTGCCACCATGCCAGGCTAATTTTTTGTATTTTTAGTAGAGACGGGTTTTCACTATGTGAGCCCGGATGGTCTTGATCTCCTGACCTTGTGATCCACCCGCCTGGGCCTCCCAAAGTGCTGGGGATTACAGGCGTGAGCCACTGCGCCCGGCCTTTTTTTTTTTTTTTTTTTTTAAAGACAGAGTCGCTCTGTCACCCAGGCTGGAGTGCAGTGGCACCATCTGGGCTGACTGCAAACTCCACCTCCCGGGTTCAAGAGATTCTCCTGGCTTAGCCTCCAGAGTAGCTGGGATTATAGGCGCCCGCCACCATGCCGAACTAATTTTTGTATTTTTAGAAGACATGGGATTTCGCTGTGTTGGCCACGCTGGTCTGAACTCCTGACCTCAGGTGATCCGCTTGGCTAGGCCTCCCAAAGTGTTGGATTACAGGCGTGAGCCACCACGCCTGGCCCTGTGTGTGCTTTTTTAAACAACTAGCAATGCAGTAGGTTTGTTTATATCAGCATCACCACAAACACCTGGATAATGTGTTGTGCCATGACATTATGATGGCTACGATATCAATAGGTGATAGAAAATGTTCAGTTCCATCATAATCTTATGGAACCACCATTTGTAGTACATTATTGTCTGAAATGTCACTATGAGGTACATGACTGTATAGTCTTGGTTTTTGCTCTTTTTCACTTAATTTTTTTTTTTTTTTTTGAGTCAGAGTCTTGCTCTGTCACCCAGGCTGGAATACAGTGGTGTGATCTTGGCTTACTGCAGCCTCCACCTCCTGGGTCAAGCGATTCTCCTGCCTTAGCCTCCTGAGTAGCTAGGATGACAGGCATGCATTACCACACCTAGCTGGTTTTTGTATTTTTAGTAGAGACAGGGTTATGCCATGTTGAGCAGGCTGGTTTCAAACTCTTGGCCTCAAGTGATCCACCTGCCTCAGCCTTCCAAAGGGCTGGGATTACAGGCATGAGCCATCGCTGCTGGCCACTTAATATCAGATTATAAACATTTATCTATGTCATAAGATAAAATTTGAAAATGTTACCTATAAAATGTGACATAAAATCCCATGGACTGGACTCAGCATTACTAATATAATTATTTTCTCATTACTGGGCATTTCAATAGCTTACTTTTTGTGATTATAAATTTTGTTGCTATTCTGAATAATATCAAAACATTTTTACATGTATATCTTTTTGTGCATTTGTGATTATTTCCTTTAGGCACATTCCTAGAAGGGTACTTGGAAGTCAATGGATTTGACTCTTTGTGAAACTGCCCTCCAGAAAAGTTGGACCAATACGCCCTTCCAGGCAGTGCTTGAGAGCACACACTTCACCCCATTATCAGTGATAGTGTGCTTTATAATTTAAAAAAAAAATTAATGCTGATGTGAAAGGAGAATAGTGTATTATTTTCAATGCTCACTTTTTCTTTTTTTAAAATTGAAGACGGAGTCTCATTCTGTTGCCCAGGCTAGAGTGCAGTGGCGCAATCTCAGCTCACTGCAGCCTCTGCCTCCCGGTTTCAAACTATTTTCTCACCTCAGCCTCCTGAGTATCTGGGACTACAGGTGTGCTCCACCACCGTTGAAATGGCCATTTTTTTCTTTTATTCCTGAGAAAGAAGTATTTTTATGTTTATGTCCATTTTATGAATTATCTATTGGCATCCTTTCTATCTTATTATTTCAAAGTATTTGTCTCTACCCAATTGATTTGAAAGTGCTTTACATAAAGACACTAACCCTTTATCTGTTATAATGCTACAGTTACCTTTCCCTGTTTACCAATTAAGTTCTCAGTTTGGTTTTGTTGGTTTTAAAAAAGTATCTTTTAGCATTTATATAGTCAAAATCTATGGATACTGCATTTTTAAATTGATTTCATTGCTTTTATGATTAGAAATAACTTTATGAAACCTTGTGCTTATTTTATATTGAATTGTACTTGATATAAATTTGTAAACTTTCTTTTTGTATTCTACAATCAATTTTTTTCAAAATAGTCAATTAGTAGTTAATTCTCCCTTTCCTTGCTTAATTTTTTTTTTTTTTTTTGAGACAGAGTCTCGCTCTATAGCCTGGGCTGGAGTGCAGTGGCCGGATCTCAGCTCACTGCAAGCTCCGCCTCCCGGGTTTACGCCATTCTCCTGCCTCAGCCTCCGGAGTAGCTGGGACTACAGGCGCCCGCCACATCGCCCGGCTAGTTTTTTTGTATTTTTTTAGTAGAGACGGGGTTTCACCGTGTTAGCCAGGATGGTCTCGATCTCCTGACCTCGTGATCCACCCGTCTCGGCCTCCCAAAGTGCTGGGATTACAGGCTTGAGCCACCGCGCCCGGCCTACCTTGCTTAATTGTAATGGCAACCTTATATATACTCAATCATTACTGAAACTTTAGAGGATGCTCCTCCTATAGCTTGTTCACTGAAACTGTGTCTTGGGGAGCAGGGACCCCAGATATATCCTCTCTGCAGTGGTGTGCATGAATTTGGGGGTACAGACAAAGACCATTCCAAGCACACTCCATAAGCCTCGTGGTCAGTTCCCCATCAAAGTTCTTAGCTTCCAGAATTGTTGGTGGCACATCTGAAGGAATTAAAATACTCAGAATAACCCTAAAGTTAGTGAAGACTGCCACACAATTACTTCTACAGAACAACAATATCTCCGAGTCTCTATAAAATCACCTGCTGGTACTGCATTGCTCATGTGATCTTTTCAGGACCGTTTCAATGCCTGAGTAACAGTCTTAATGATAGCCAGCACTTAACATAGAGCTCACTGTATCTCACTGTATGCCCAGCACTGTGTAAGCACTTCCTAGAAATCAACTTGTTTAATTCTCACTGTATGAGGTAGAGGTAGGTACTACAATTATTCCCATTTTATGGATGAGGAAACTGAGGTACAGAGTAGATACAAAGTGACTTATCCAAACTTGCACAGGTGGCAAGTGGTAAAACCCAGGTAAGGCTGTAGCCTGTCAGGCCTTGGATCCCACCCTCTGACCCCTGGGCACTGTGGTCTGGAAGCACTCTTTCACTCAGAGGCAAAGCCCTCATATATTCCAGTGAACTTGTGACCTTTTTTTGGTGCTGGATGGACATTCCACATTTTCACATTCCATTCTCACTGACTCACGGCAGCCTGTACCCTTCTCTCCACCCTGTTGCACAAGCTGTGTGGTGTGGTGTTTTGCCTGACACATCATTGTGCTAGAGTTTATACTCACTGTAGCAAAAATAAGCTTTAAATATTAACCCAAAATTGGAAGCACACCTGTGAAGAATTGGCTGGCTGTACAACAGGGAGGGAATTAAGGCTAGTGGTAATAGCACAAATATCCTAAAGTGAGGTTGAATGAGTTCTTTTAAAACATTAAGATAAATATCAAATGGCCAAGGGACAAATAGTTTTCATACTGAAACATAGAAAAAGTAAAAATTTTAAAATTTATTTTCTAAGATTAGCATAAACTGGTAAAGACACACACACACGTACCTATAGACCAATTCGGTTTGTGAACACAAAATTGTAAGTTTTAAATTAAATTCTACTGGATCAATTTCAGTTGGGTATTGACATAAAATAATGCATCATGGTCAAATACAGTTTATTCTAGAATATAAAGATACTTTGGTTGGAGGATATCTATAAATAAAATATGTCATACCAATAGAACAAAGGAAAAATAAGTGATGATATGAGCAAACACCAGAAAGGCATTTGATTAAATTTGACCCCTATAAGATAAACAGACAAAAAGTGCTTATCTATTTCAAACCAATTGCAGACATTATACCTAATAGTGAAACAATAGAGAAGGGAAGAAATAAGACAAATTCTAACAAATGCAGTAAGATATGAAGCAGAAAGAAATGAAATGTAATAATCATAAAGGAAGAGCAAAACAATAATAATTTATTAATAGCTAACTTTTACAGATGAATTCTCTTCCAGGCACTGTCCTAACGGTTTCATTGGAATTAGGCCATTTATTTGTTCCAACAACTTTATGAAGTAGGCAGTATTTAACCCCTCCACTCCATTTAAAGATGAGAAAATTGAAGCACAGAAAGGTTCAACAACTTTCCCAGAACTGCACAGCTATTAAATGACAGGATTTGAAAGCAGTCCATCTGGCCTGAAGCCAGGGTTCCCAACCACTATGTAGCACTGACCATCAGGGTTTGAAGAATTTAATTATCTATTAGGCAGCACATGAGAATTATCCAGAGAACAAGTAGAATTTATAAGATTCAATTAAGTTAGTCAGGTTTAAAAATAAATATAAAACTAGATAGTCCTATATTAAATAATACAAAGGGAAAAATAATTCATTACATGAAAATATAAAACACCCAGGAATAAGCCTCACCAAAATATTGTAATTTAAATGAGAAAAACTATATTGTGGTCCTGGCGTTCTATCTTCTGAGTCTAAGATGCCTTCTGGATAAAAACTTTATTGTGGGATATAACAGAAAAGTTGAATTTGTGGAAATGCATACCATAGTCCTAGACAGGAGGACTAAAGAGTATATACAATTTTAATTATTACCAGATTAATATATGTTTAATCTCATTTCAGTCGAAGTTCCAACAATTGTTTGGGAGGAGGTGTCAGGAAAACTTTAACTTTCATTTGTAAAAATAAATAGATAATTATGTTTTAATGAAAACAAAACAATATATTTAAGTATTTGCTTATTAGTACACTGAATCTCTGGAAGGATGCATAAGAGATTGCTTACATTATTTTGCTTCCAGGGAAGGGAATTGGACCACTGAAAGTAGGAGCAGGGGTGGATTACTCATCGGACATTTTTAATACCTTAAAAGTGTGTGAATATATTACCATTCTAAAAGTAAAGACAAACAAAACAGCAAACAAAAAGTAGGTAAGAATACCCAATAATATTGAAAAAAAAAAAAAAACAATATTGAGGGAGATTTCCTCTATCGAACAGTACAACATATAAAACTGTAATAATTAAAATAGTGAGATTCTGCTTCAAAACTAGACAGATTACTAGAGCAGCATAGAGCCCAGAAACTTGCCTGAGACTAGCATGGAAGTAAACAGATAGGCTGGCTTACGAGCAAGGGAAGAGTTTTATCCAGAAGGCATCATAGACTCAAAAGATAGAACACCAGGACCCAGAGGGCAGGAAAAGCAGAAGCACTGCAAAACCTATGAGTGTCCCTGAAGGATTAATTTCCCTCTGATGTGGTTTACCTGCTCAGGCAATTCTGTCCCTTCCAACTTCCAAATGAAAAAGGGGTGTGTATTAGCCTGTTCTCATACTACTAATAAAGACATATCTGAGACCGGGTAACTTATAAAGGAAATAAGGTTAATGGACTCATCCACATGGCTGGGGAGGCCTCACAATCATGGTGAAAGGCAAAGGAGAAGCAGAGGCACATCTTACATGGTGGCAGGCAAGAGAGCTTGTGCAGCCCATTTGTAAGACCATCAGATCTTGTAAGACTTATTCACTACCACAAGAACAGTATGAGGGAAACCACCCGCCATGATTCAGTTATCTCCACCTGGCCCTGCTCTTGACACATGGGGATTATTACAATTCAAAGTGAGATTTGGGTGGGGACACAACCAAACCATACCAGGGTGGTCTGCCATGAATTCACTACAGAGGAAGTGAAGGCTTGGAGCGTGGGATGTTCTCTTGACCTGGGGAGACCAGTCATCCCTGTGACCTTAGGTGAGTCATTTATAATAATCATTAGCACTTACTAAGTGATTCTGTGGGCCCAGTGCGGTGCCAGGTACTTTGTATGCATTACTTCATTAAATCTTTATAACAGTCCTCTGAGGATGGTTGTAACCATCTTTATGACGATCCTATAACCCACATGAACAGTTTCAAACAATCATTTGTAGTAAAATCATCTTAACTTACAAGGTAAGGAAGGCAAGGGATAAAGATGTCACCAGCCAGAGCACACAGTAAGTGGCAGCACGGGGATCTGAGTGTCCACTCAGCTCCAGTGGCCACAGGGTTTACTTCACTGTACCACTGCTAATCCCTTTATGTTTCAGTCTTCACATAAAAAGAGTGAAGGAGCTGGGTTATATACTCACTAAGATTCCTTCTAATTCTAAAGGGATTGCTATTCTAAAATGAAACACTTCCAGGATCCATCCTTAAGTTGGTTCCTGTTGTGACTACCTGAAACCAGCAAACCTATCTCAACTCCACTATATATTCAGCGGTCCCTGCTGGGCCAGCCCAGTTGTGGCCAGAATTCTAGAACACCATTTTAAAAATAATATTAAGTGATCAGAAGGATAAAAGTGTCAATTTGGGTGAATTGTAGGTGCACCTCTTACAGTTTTTAAAAATAGCAGACGGTGTGCTGATTTACTGTGGTGAATTAAAGATCAAAGGAGTGGTCTCAAGGGTAAAGCTGATGGGCCCACAATCAAAGAGCCAGATGCCAAAGCTGAAAGAATGGATTTTTTTTTTTTTTTTTAAATCAACTGTTGTTCTTGTGTGACCATGTTTACAGGGTTGGAGATCTCTGAACTCTCTTGGAGAAATGTCTACTTGTTGCTGCATAGAACAAATGGGATGAGTAGGTAAACAACAAACAGCTCACCTTCAGAAACTTCTGTGATAAAAGCCAAGGCGTGGCCTTAGCAATCTCTAGTTCCCATCACATCAGTTCCTCAGGTTATATTCCAGTGTAATCTCACCCTTTTAACCTCCTTCTCCTCCTCCTGGGATGCTGGGGCCATTCTTTGCTCCAAGGGCAGACTGCCATGGAGACTGAATCCTCTCTGGAAGAGGTGGGGTTGTCACACTGAGCTGAGGCCTCTTAGCAGAGCTCATTCCAAAGGAAGCCCAGCCCAGTGGAGCCACAGCAGTGGCTGTTGTCCCTGCCAGCCCACCTTGGGCAAATCATGGAGGGAGTTGGGCACTCTGCTGAGGACTCTAGCCACCATCACCTTTTCCTTCTCATGCTGGGTGTCAGAAAGGGGTTGATGGGTGGACTGTCAGAATCCAGAAAGTATATCTTGGTATGAAGGGGAGTGTGGGAGGGCTTGGGGGTCAGAAGCCTGAGTTAACATGACAGCCTTGTCCTTTGTCCTGTGTGTCCTTGGGCAAGTTGTGTAACCTCAGATGGACTAAAAGTGGAATCTGTCTCAAAAGCTGTGGCATGGATTAAGTGAGATAATAGGAAGAAAGAGTAATATTTAGCACAGTGCCTGGTACATGGGAGCTGCTTAATAACCCAGAGTGATAGTTCTTCTTCTAGTTAGGAGTTCTGGCTAGTATTCTTGGCCAGATCTCCTGTTTCTCTTTGGAGGCTATTCCCCAACCCCAGCGTGGAGGGTGAATTGTCATGGATACATCTTGGTGGCTGAGAAGCTGGGAATAGGCCAGGGCTAAGAGATGCTGAAGAACATAGCTCTTTGCTAGTTAAAGGAGTATAACACTTTCTATGCTGTATTCATTTATGTATTGTTTGAATTTTTTGAAAAAGGTAGTATTAATTTCATAATTAGGAAATAAGTATAAGGAACTAGATATGAATTTTTAATATATATATATATATATATGTTCAGAGAAGAGAGTCTTGCTTGCTATGTCATCCAGGCTGTACTTGAACTCCTGGGCTCAAGGCATCTTCCTGCCTCAGCCTCCTGAGTAGTTGGGACTACAGGCACATGCCACTGTGCCTTGCTAAAAAAATATTTTAAACTGTTAGAACCAGTTAGCATCTAGTACTGTAACATCTCTACCCCCAAATGATCATTACAAGGGATTTAAACAATACTATGTTAACCTGAGACAAACAACATCACCTATGCAGTGTTCTGGCTGGGAATGCATAATCGAAATTGAATCACAAGGAAACCTCAGATGAACTCAAAATGAGCACATTAGTATTTAACGAAAGAGAGACACTGTAATTTTTTAAAAATGTCGATGTCATAAAAGACAAAAAAAGCCTGCAGAAACTTTCCAGATTGAAAGAGACTAAGGAGACATGATAACTAAATATAGACTGAATTCTGTACCAGAGAGAGAATGCTATAAACAACATTGCAGATATACCCCGTTTTATTGCACCCCACTTTATCGCATTTTGCAGATACTGTACAGACTGAAGTTGTGTGGCAAACTTGCATTGAACAAGTATATTGGCACAATTTCTCCAACAGCACATGCTCACTTTGTGCGTCTGTGTCATGTTTTGGTAATTCCCGCAATATTTCAAGTGTTTTCATTATTATCACATCTATTGTGGTGACCTGTCATCAGTCATCTTTGATGTTACTACTGCAGTTGTTTTGGGTCCCATGGATCGCACCCACAGAAGGTGGTGAACTTAAGTGGATAAATGTGTTTTCTGACCGGTCCACTGATCAACCAGTCCCCCATCTCTCTCCCTCTCCTCAGGCCTCCGTATTCCTTGAGACACAACAATATTGAAATTAGGTCAATTAATAACCCTACAATGGCCTTTGAGTATTCAAGTGAAAGGAAGAGTCACAGGCCTCTCACTTTAAATTGAAAGCTAGAAATAATCGATTAAGCTCAGTGAGAAAGGCATGTTGAAAGCTTAAAAAGGCCAGGAACGAGGCCTCTTGTGTCAGTTAGTCAAGTTGTGAATGCAAAGAAATGTTCTTGAAGGAAATTAAAAGTGCTACTCCAGTGAACACATGAATTATAAGAAAGAGAAACAGCTTTATTGCAGATATGGAGAAAGTTTTAGTGGCCTGGATAAAAGACCAATCTAGTCACCATATTTCCTTAAGCCAAAGCCTAATCCAGAGGAAACCCCTAACTTTCTTCAAGTCTGTGAAGTCTGAGAGAGATGAGGGAGAGACAAAATAAAAGTTTGAAGCTAGCAAAGGTTGTTTCATGAGGTTTAAGGAGAGAAGCCATCTGTATAATGTAAAAATGTGAGGTGAAGCAGCAAGTGCTGTTGGAGAAACTGCAGCAAGTTATCCAGCAGATCTAGCTAAGGTCATTGATGAAGGTGGCCACACTAAACAACGGATTTCCAATGTAGATAAAACAGCCTTCTATTGGGAGAATATGCCATCTAGGACTTTCATAGCTGGAGAAGGGATGTCACTGCCAACTTCAATGCTTCAAAGGACTCTTGTCAGGGGCTAATGCAGCTGGTGATTTGCAGTTGAAGCCAGTGCTCATTTACCATTCCAAAACCTGAAGGCTCTTAACAATTATATTAAATCTACTCTTCATCTGCTCTAAAAATGGAATAACAAAGCCTGGATGATGGCAAATCTATTTACAACATGGTTTACTGATTATTTTAAGCCTAGTATTGAGACCTACTGGTCAGAAATAAAAATTCCTTTCAAAAAAATACTGACAATACATTGTCAATGAGAGTAATATTTTGAAATGAATCATTTTTTCTAAGCAAGAACTCTGATAGAGATGTACAAGGAGATTAATGTTGTTTTCATGCCTGTAACACAGCATCCATTCTGCAGCCCATGGATCAAGGAGTAATTTTGACTTTCAAGTCTTGCTATGTATGATACAAATTTTGCAAGGCTAGATAGCCTTCATAGATAGTAATTCCTCTGATGGATCTGGGCAAAGTAAATTGAAAACCTTTGCTCTATTAGTTTCTGCCAGAGAAAATTTAAAAAAAAACTAAGAAAAACTCTGGAAAGAATTCACTCTTCAAGATACCATTAAAAACATTTATGATTCATCGAAGGAGGTAAAAATATCAACACTAACAGGGGTTTGGAAGAAGGTAATTTCAACTCCCCGAAAAGGAGTTTGGAAGAAGTCTTAGAGGAGTTCAGAACTTCAGTAGAGGAAATAACTGCAGATGTAGTGAAAATAGCAAGAGAACTAGAGTTAGAAGTGAAGCCTGAAGATGTGATTAAATTGCTGCAATCTCATCATAAATCTTGAATGGATGAAGAGTTGCTTCTTATGGATGAGTAAAGAAAGTGATTTCTTGAGATCGTATCTACTCCTGGTGAACATGCTGTGAATATTGTTGAAATAACAACAAAGGATTTAGAATATTACATAAATTTAGTTGATAAAGCAGTGGTAGGTTTGGAGAGAACTGACTCCTGTTTTGAAAGAATATCTACTGTGGGTAAAATGCTATCAAAACGTATCACATGTTACAGATAACATCTTTCATGAAAGAAGGGGTCAATTGATGCAGCAAACTTTATTTTTGTCTTATTTGAAGAACTTGCCACAGTTACCCCAATTTTCAGTGGTCACCACTGAGATCAGTCAGCAGCCATCAACATCGAGGCAAGACCCTCTACCAGCAAAAAGATGGCTGAAGGCTCAGATGATCATTAGTTTTTCTTTAGCAATAAAGTATTTTTAAAATAAGGTATGCACATTTTTAGATCTATTAAGTATGCTATTGCATACTTAATAGACTATAGTACAATGTAAACCTAACTTTTACATGCATTGAGAAACCAAAAGTTTGTATAACTTGCTTTTTGCAATATTCACTTTATTGCAATGGTCTGGAAACAAACCTACCGTATCCCCAAGGTATACCTGTATTAGGTCAATAGACAAAATTAGAATGCAGATGCTAGATTAACAAAAAGCACACACACATGTTGAGGGAGAGAGACACACACACACAGAAAGAGAGAGAGCGAGGGAAGGAGCGAGGGAGACAGAGACAGAAAGAGCAAATGATAAAGCAAATGGGGCAAAATGTTAACATTAGATGAATCCGAGTAAAAGGCATACAAGTGTTTTTTTATATGATTCTTAATTTTACAACATTTCTATAAATTTGAAATTATTTTTGAAAAATTTAGGCCAGGCGCAGTGACTCACACCTGTAATCCCAGCACTTTGGGGGGCCAAGATGGGCAGATCACCTGAGGTCAGGAGTTCGAGACCAGCCTGGCCAACATGGCGAAACCCCGTCTCTACTAAAAATACAAAAATTAGCTGGGCATGCTGGCAGGCACCTGTAATCCCAGCTACTCAGGAGGCTGGGGCAGGAGAATCACTTAAACCCCGGAGGTGGAGCTTACAGTGAGCCTAGATGGCGCCACTGCACTCCAGCCTGAGGGATAGAGCAAGACTCTACCTCCACAAAAAAAAAAAAAAAAAAAGAAAAAAAGAAAAAAGAAAAAAAGAAAAATTTAAAATAATTGAATACTATTGAATATTACATGCATATATCTTAAGCTCTGAGAGCACATTTAGAAATGGAAATACTTTCCATGTATACTGGAATGACTTCCCTTCTCTTCCTCCCTCAATATAGCTGATAAAATAAGAAAAGCCTCATTAATGAGCAAGTGCCATTCTTAGGTTTCACAAAGAGAAAACAAAGAGCCCTTATTAAGCACACAAACCTACATATTGATTGAAGGTAAATATTAGGGTAAAACCATCATGACTTTAAAAGATAAATCAGAAAATCTACATGTAGATCATTCGTAATATAAGGGAATTCTCAAACACAATTCAGCAGACTGTGCATTAAATGACCAACAGAGATTTACAAGTGCATTAATCATGTGACTCCTGGTTAGTGGTCTTAGTCCCACCCATATGCCACCTTTTGCCAGCTAGTCTTTATTTATTTGGACTGTCAATCTGAAAATCAACCTTTGACTTCAGTGCATCCATACCCTCACCTTCTCACCTTGTCCTACATTTGGTGATGAGTAAGATGTTTGTCTCATGCTTGTTTCATAATAAAAAAACAGCTACAAGTTTATTGTATTTTCTTTTAGACTCCATATCTATTTTGGTTAAAATATCCTTGAATCAAAATAGTGGTATCAAAGGGAAAATCCATGAATATCAGGTACTCAGCACAGTTACTTAGTTGTGGAACTGTGGAGTTAGTGAGTAGAGATGACAGGAAGAGCTCAGTGTTGTGGCTCAGCTGCCTGCTGCAGCAGAGGCTGAGCTGAGGGAGAGCCTCTTGAAGCTGATCCAATGAGTTATGGGAAACATCAGGGTTGATTCAGATGTGGTTGCCCAAGTGAGTCCCTATTCTCTCCAGATACCACTCCAGGGTCCTCCCTCTTGGGATGCATACTCTGGCAAGAGGCTCCCTCCCCCAGGACAGTTGGGTGGTCCTGTGGTGAAGAATATTGACGGCTGTGAAGGGTAATTGTTTGGATAAGCTCGGCCAGGAGCTTCCTTCTGTAGAGTCCTTAAGAGGAGAGGAGCCATGAAGGGTGGAAAGAAAGGGATGCTCAGGTTACTGGGGGTACAGCCTGTCCTAGGGGGAAACAGATGGAGGCCACAGCACACTCCAGAATGGATTGGACTGTTATACACTTTCTCAGGAGTTGGTTGGTTGGAAGAAGGCAGCATCACAAAGAATAGGGCAGAGAAAGGTGGGGGTCAAACACACTTGCCTAGACTTATTCAGGAGGGATTAAGAAAACTGAAAGAGGCCGGGTGCAGTGGCTCATGCCTGTAATCCCAGCACTTTGGGAGGCCGAGGAGGGCGGATCACTGAGGTCAGGAGTTCAAGACCAACCTGGTCAAAAGGTGAAACCCTGTCTCTATAAAAATACGAAAATTAGTCGGTCACGATGGTGGGTGCCTTTAATCCCAGCTACTCAGGAGGCTGAGGCAGTAGAATTGCTTGATCTCCCCAGGAGATGGAGGTTGCAGTGAGCCGAGATCGTGCCAGTGCACTCCAGGCTGGGCGACAGAGTGAGACTCCATCTCAAAAAACAAAACAAAACAAAACAAACACTGAAACAAACATGCTTGCCTAGACTTGTTCAGGAGTGGTCAAGAACAGGAAAAAAAGATTCTTCTCCCATCTCTCTTTCCCTCTGCTCCTCTTTCTTGACCAAGAGAAGAAGGCTATGCATTTTCTCAAAGGCAACATATAATATCCTTCTAAACCAGGGCTGATTTGCCAGCTAGTCTTTATTTATGTGGACTGTCAATCTGAAAATCAATCACAGAATTCCTCTCAATGTTCCTGGGTTTATTCCAGGCTCCCATTCAAGATCTCTGAGCTTGAACTCAGCAACTGAACCCAAATCATTCCCGTTTCTTTCCTATCTGCTATGCTTGCCTTTCAAAACTCCTTTGAGAGGACTCCTTTGCCCAAAACACCATTTAAAATCTGCTTATTCTTCCTCTGGAGGCATCTGGTTGTCACGCCAGAGTTTTCACTTTTGCTTTTTCAGCAAAGCACAGATCTTTTTGTCTAGCATTCCCATTTTAGATGAGCAGTTGGATTTAAAACCTGCACATCTGTGTGTGGGAACTTTAAAAATCCACAACACAGTGGAATAAGAGCTTGACTGTGAAAATAAATGTTTCATTAATTTGATTTTTCATAGATGTCTTTTTTTAAATTAAACCTTATCACTGGCCAAGGAAAAGACATTCTGCAGTAGAAAGAACATGGGCTTTGAAGTGAAACAGGGTTAGCCTGGAATCCTAGCTTTGCTGTTTGACTTTGTGGTAACATTGGGTAGGTCATAACCTTTTTAAATTTCCTCATCGATAAAAGGGGGTCATACTCTGAAGCTGATATGAGGATTATATGAGCTAGTCTGTGTGCAGTCCTTAGGACAGAACCTGGGTCTGCTAAATGCTCCATAAACATTCCTTCTTGTATGTATCCATGTTAAAGCTCTGCACAGAGTCTGCACCAAACAGATGCTCCCCATCTGCCCCCACCTCTTATTCGTCAGTTTTTCTTCTAGCTTAAAGGAGAATGGATTTTACCAAAAACCGAGTCACAGTGTTGCATTCTTTCTGGGATCTGACCTCTTCTCACTCCCTGCAATAGGTTGAATGGTGGCCCTAAAGATACGTTCTCATCTCTATTGCTGGAACCTGTGGCTATTCCCTTATATGGCAAAAGAGTGACTATGACCTTTTATCTGAAAGGATGTGATTAAGTCAAGGACTTTGAGAGGAGTAGCTTATCCTGGATTATCTGGGTGGTCCCTAAATGCAATCACATGCATCCTTAAAGGAGAGGCAGAGGAACTTTGAGACAGGTACACAGAGGAGGGATGCACACAGACGAGGCCAAGTGAGGATGGTGGCAGAGACCAGAGTGATGAGGCCACAGCAGCCAAGGCTGGAAGGACAGGGAAGATTCTTTCCTAAAGGCTCTAGGAGTAGGCCCTCCGCTGACATTTTTTTTTTTTTTGAGATGGCGCCTCACTCTGTCACCCGGGCTGGACTGCAGTGGCACGATCTTGACTCACTGCAACCTCCGCCTCCTGGGTTTAAGCAATTCTTGTCTCTCAGCCTCCCAAGTAGTTGGGACTACAGGTGCATGACACCACATCTGGCTAATATTTTATTTTTACTAGAGTTGGGGTTTCACAATTTTGGCCAGGTTGGTCTCAAACTCTTGATTTCAGGTGATCTGCCTACCTCGGCCTCCCAAAGTGCTGGGATTACAGGTGTGAGCCACTGTGCGCGGCCCGCTGCTGACATTTTCATTTCAGACTTTTGGCCACCAGAACTGTGAGAAGATATATTTCTGTTGTTTTAAGCTACCCAGCTTGTGATAATTGGTTACAGCAGCCCAGAGACACATACTGTATTAATCTGGGCTGGAAGACAAAGTCCTTCCTCTGCTTTTCCGCAACTCGACCAGAGAAACAATCTGTGCAAGAGGGTAGTCCACAGCCCACACAAGTGCGTGCAAACACACCGCTCAGCATCATCAGGCACATTTTCTCAAAGACCCTGGCACCCCCAACAACACAGAGGAGTGGGTGAGGCCCTGAGGCTACCCGCCCCCACCCCCTCGCCTGTTTTTTTTTTTTTTTTTTTTTTCTCTCTGAGTTTTTTGATTCTTTCGGCGGTAGCAAATCTTTTCCTTGAAAAAGTCGTGCCAAAGCTTACAATGCAAGTATCTTTAGTTACATAATACGTAGACTTTAGCAGGAACCTTTGTGTTCTGTAGTAAATGGCTTTACTACAGGTCGCT
>NW_012115289.1:4701317-4730239 GCF_000951035.1 Colobus angolensis palliatus | reverse complement strand
CCCCCAACAACACAGAGGAGTGGGTGAGGCCCTGAGGCTACCCGCCCCCACCCCCTCGGCCTGTTTTTTTTTTTTTTTCATTTTCTCTCTGAGGCTTGGGATTCTTTCAGGCGCAGCAAAACTTTTCCTTCCAAAAGTCGTGACAAAGCTTACAATGCAAGTATCTTTAGTTACATAATACGTAGACTTTAGCAGGAACCTTTGTGTTCTGTAGTAAATGGCTTTACTACAGGTCGCTTCCTGCGTGTGTGGGCTTTGAGAGGGAACACAGCCAGAAAGAACACGTGGGACCAGAAGAGATGTTGCTATGGTGAAAGCTAAAAGCACAAAAGAGAGTCGAGAGTTCTGAAGACCCAGGCTTCCTCCCTCACAGTTTTACAAAGCCAGCCGGAGACACAGCCCTCATGCCCCTGGCCAGTCAAATAATCTGATCTTTAGGCCTCCCAGCAGCTCTGTGAATATGTAATATAGTATTATCCACATTTACAGTCAAGGAGGCAGAAGCCACTGGAGATCAACTAGTTTGTGCAAGTTCATGTAACTAGGAAGAGGGCAGAGACAGGACATGAGCAAATGGCCTTCTGTCACCAAGACCCTGGCATGCCTCGTTGCCTCTAGCTAAAGAGAAATATTGAGAAATGCATGTGGAGGGAGTCAGCTTGCCAAATCCACCTCGTTGAGCCCTGAAGGTCCTTCTGCATCATATTCTTCCACCACTCTCTGGGCAACCATGAGCCAGAGTCAGTGCTAGCCCAGGGACTGGTCATGCACAGGAAGCTGCCTTTTGCCCTGTTGTATGGGTGGAGAACACCTGGGCCTCAATCCCCTCTGTTGCTATTTAGTGGGGTGTTGTTATTATTATTAGGAAGGACCCAACTTTGAACCTCTCTGTGCTTTAGTTCCCGCATCTGAAATGTGGAAGAGGGGTAGGCTGAATGACTGGTTCTCAATCTTTGCTGTCCATGAGAACCTCCCAGGGAGTGCTGGTTGGGCCATATCTCACTGCAGTTAAACTGGAATCTCCCTGGGTGGGATTCAAGCATCAGCATTTTCAGAATTTCTTCAGATGATTCTTTTTTCTTTTTTTTTGAGACAGAGTCTTGCTCTATTGCCAGGCTGGAGTGCAGTGGCCCGATCTCAGCTCACTGCAACCTCCACCTCCCAGGTTCAAGCGATTCTCCTGCCTCAGCCTCCTGAGTAGCTGGGACTACAGGCGTGTGCTGCCATGCCCAGCTAATTTTTGTATTTTTAGTAGTGACGGGGTTTCACCATGTTGGCCAGGGTGGTCTCAATCTCTTGAGCATGTGATCTGCCTACCTCGGCCTCCCAAAGTGCTGGGGTTACAGGCGTGAGCCCTCACGCCCAGGCCAGATGATTCTTAAGTACAGCCAATGTGAAAACCAGTGGATTGCCTGATTGCTAAGGTTCTTCCAGATGCAATGTCTTCTGTCCCCATCTGCATGTAAATCCAGTGCTGCTAGGGTTCAATTATCCAGATAGTAACAACTCATGAAAAACCTTCAACTAAAGCCTCATGCTCAACTTTTCCCGAGAAAGTCACTTCCCTTTGGTTTGTCCAACAATATAATATTTAAAATCTGTATAATGGTCTCAACCTCTCATAGTCTTTCATGCTTTTAAGAAAGAGGAAGGATTAATGAGGTAATAAAACTATTCAGGAATTGATTAATTATTATCCTAGGGTTCTGAAAAAAATAATTAATGTAATTTAATCACCCAGTACTAAGCCCTCATTTAGGACTGCTACATTCAAGCTGAAGGTAGAGAGATGAATAGTCTTTTCCACTTCAGAAACTCCCAGTCCAAGGTGATAATAACAACAGCAATAATAATAACAGCCGCAGCCAAAATGGGAAAATACTTATTGAATATCAGGCATTGCTGACAGGTGCTTTTTAGATGTTATTTTAGATCCTCACAACAACCTGCTAGGTAAGCATCATTTCCTTCATTATATTGCTGGGGAAACTAAGGCCCAGAGAGGTTAGGTAACTTGCCAAGTTCACACAGCTAAGAAGTAGCTGATCTGCCATTCTGGTCTATGTCTGTAAGATTTAAAATCCCATGCTCTTTCCACCATATGATAAAACCTCTAGAAGGAGAGAAAGGATTGAGAAATAGAGATAAACATGGCAGGGAGAGGGTTAACTTCCATGGGCGAGAATTGCGCCCAGGTGGAGGAATTGCTGTGAATTGCTCACATGAAAGGTGTTATAAGAAAATCAGTCTTGTAATTCTATATCTTAACTATGTTTGGGGCTCAATCCTGTTAGAAGGTATAACACTGGAACATGTACATTCATTATGAAGAGCTAGTTCTTCTTCAGTCAGTCCCAGCTCCCTCCAATTATTCTTCAAAAATAAACCCATTGTGTGTTTCGTGGCTCAGCAACGTCATTTTTTAGCCAGTGTGAGCTCTTTGGTTCTTAGCAGATTTTCACTTTTACTGACTGCATCAGTGATATAAAATGTACCAGGAGGAGAGGATGATGGTGGGCACAGCTGTGACAACCCCTTTCTCTATGGTGTTAAGATACAAACGCGGTATGAGCCGGCACTTTCTGAAGGTGCGCGCGCGCACACACACACACACACACACACACACACACACACACACACACACTATTCCAAATGAGCTAAGACCTGGAGAACACACTATATACATACATACATTAGCTAACTCAGGAATCTAAATAAAAATTTATTTTTGGAGAAACCCACTGGGCTAAAATAATTCACCCACAACGCCAAATGTAGCTTGAGGGGTATTAAACATGCTATGGCCTAGAGCAGGGAAAGCGAAAAAACAATGAAGCAATACATTTTCTTAATGAGGCTTTTTCAAACCACCATTTCGTGTTGTAGCCCAAACAGATAAAATCACCAAAGGAACTTAGGATCTTGAAGAATACTCAGAGACTGTAGAAAGTGGTTTAAATATCAGATATTTAAGAAAAGATTCTAAAAAATATTTATTATGTTTATAAAATGGAAATTTCATGTTCATACTAAAAAAATACTTACAATTACACATAAGTATTACATGAAGATGTGTATAAACACATTGCATATGCAAAATGTATACACATAGACCATATGGCCAAATACATGGTATTATAAGGATGAGTTGATTTTACAGCAACATTTTGATGTGGAAAATTACCTCCACTCCAGAAATTATAAGTAAGGAAGATATACCCTGTCGCTGCAAATAATAGCATAGGGATATGTCATTACACAACCTTGGATGAGATAACATATCAACCCGACATAAATACAGGCAACATCTATTCCTGAAAGAATAAAAAAATGCTTATGAAGATATAGCAATGAGATACTGGGCTAATAGAATGATTAAAAAAAGTGATGTGTTCTTACACTGCTTACTCTAATTTTTAAAAAAGATTTGCAAAAAACAGAATAAAGACGACACTATCTGAAATTGTGTGCTTGAAATCCAATTTTTAAAATTTGAAGGTAGGAATACTTCAACAAGATCATAAGCTTATACAACGAATCATAAGCTTATTTTTCTGTTTCAGATGCTTATCAAAGAAGCAAACATTTTGAACAGGTTTGTTTTCTAGGTAAAATCCTCTTTCCACATCCTACATAGCAAATACTCATGCACACGCACACGCGCACACACACACGCACACTTCTCTTTCTCTCCTTACAACTGCAAATCCATACCATGGGACTAAGGATGCTAACACCAAAGAATGTGTTAAAGCAACATTTTACCTCTTTGCTGATCAAACACAGAAGGGGTGCTGAAATCCATGGTAGCCTGTCTCATCATTTACCATCAGAATGGCAAAAAGCATCCAGGTCTCTAGAGAGGAGAAAACACCATCTCAAACATTACAGTCAACGTGACAGTCAGAGGCAGCATCGTTTGCCAAGACCTCTGTTTCAGAATTAAATGTGCACCAGAGCTGCAGGTTGTTGTCCAGGCAAGTGATGAAAATCGGTAAATGCTATTCCTGTAAATACCTGCTAGGAAAAGAGTTACTCTATGGCCTTATTCATCAGCTGTACTTGGGCATAATACACCCTTCACCCCCAAATAAATAAACACAATTACTCAAACTCTAAAAAGATAGTAATTGTATGGGTCACCTGCCTTGGATCTGGGCTGGGGAAACACAGCAGATCACGGAGCTTCAGCAGCTGGAATGTCGCTTTACACCAACAGAAATCTGAATGGGTGAGTGAGGATTCACAGGGCCAGACAGAGCATGTGCAAAGCTGCCAATGCAGTTCGCATTCGGCTGTGCTCTTGGCGGAGCGAGAACTGCATTTGGGTCATGTGAGCAGAGAGTGCCATCTCAATGGAATAGGATGTAAATATTGTAGCAGGAGGCTGCTGGCCATGTGCTGTGTGGAGTAATTATCCATGTTGGCAGTCTTCTTCGCTCCCCTTTCAGCTCCATTCTCCAACTGACAGGGAGGATGGGGAAAGGCGTCGTTTGAAAGGTGACATTTCAAGGCTCGAGTGTCTGTGGTAATAAAATTAAAACAGTCTGCAGTCACAAGGGAGTGTATTGTAGCATTATATGTGGTAAAACCTGAAAAATCACCTGAACGTACCTCATTCAGGAAGCGGTTAAATAAATGGTGGTAAATTCGTACTCTAGATTTAAAAATCTGACATAAATAAATCTGTGTATTTATTTGGTGACATGTCACTAATCTATTGTTAAATGAAAGAAACAAGTTATATATTTCATTTGTTCACATTTTAATAAAACCAGAAGCCACTCACTGTATACATTATAATGTTTACATATTCAGGGCAACACTGAAAAAGATGTAAAAAGATACATACTGCTAATATTGGTTCCTTCAGGCCAGTGTAATTAGAGTAGATTTCTAACTTGTTCTGTATCAATCTCTGTATTTTTGGTTTGTTAATAACCAGTATCTATTATCTTATATTTGTAATAAAAATATGGTATAATAAATTCAAACAAAAAACTACATTCTAGGCACAACCAGATTTTTGGATAAGTCAAACAACCATATAGTAGATGCTTTTATAAATGCTATTGATAGTGGTAATAACTGTTTTCTTTTTAATTTAATTAGTGTGTGATTGTGGAAATAAAAGCAGAAACCATTTTCCTCCGTACATGGCCACCTTTGTTTTGATATGGACTGATCTAGTGTATAATTTGTGTTCTTTGATAGGCAGTCTCCTTACTTCTCTCCTGCCTCATATTTTCTCAGTGCCTATCATTAATTTTCCATCAACAAATTGGGGGGCCTCTCTTCTTTGTGACAATACTTACTCAAAAGTACTATTCATTCTCCTTTCCCACATCAGCCCCTCCCCTCAACATGCCCTGTGTTCTTTTTATTTAAAAACACAGGCAGAACATATGTCTTACAAATAATTACCCAAAATGTGCTCCTTAGATAAATCTCTTAAATTTCCCAACACCAGTTTCTTGCATTAACCGTGAGAGCCAGACTTAGGGGCTGCGAGTGGATTGAGGAGGAAATTGAGAATTACATCAGCAGATCCTCAGCTAAGGAGAGATGGCTCCAGCTCACCTGACTGACAGAGGTAAAAGGGGTTTTTGCCATTCAGTCCCAAACAAGAGAAAAACAAAGGGTTTAGATGAGCTTCCCTTTCATTCACTTGTTCATTAATTCATCAGTTGTTAAGGAAGGAGTCCTGTGCTCCAATCATTTCTACAGGCACTAGAAAGGCAAGACAGGAAATGTTCCCATATTCAATGAGCTTACACTCATGGGTGCAACTTCTGCTCCTGGCCATGCTGGAGTAATAGGAACTGGATTCACCCTTCTTCCTTAAACAACTGGAAAATTGGGCAAAATAGGTCAAACAGTTTTCGGACAACAGAAAGCACAGGACACGGATCTTTGAGAGAAGATAAACAAATGAGGTCAGTGTGAATCCCCAGCTTGCTATCTGGGGAGAGTTTCCAGGCTGCAGCACATGGAGGGGATAGAGGGCTGAATGGTTTGTGGAAGGGCCCACAGAAAGGAATGTCCTAGTTCTAGTCCTCAGAACCTATGAATATGACCTTATTTGGAAAAGGAGTCTTTGCAGATGTAATTTAGTTAAGGGTCTTAAGTTGAAATCATCCTGCATTATACTAGTGGGCCCTGTATCCAACCACAAACGCCCTTATAAGAGACACGCAGAGAGAGGTGGAGGAGGCCACGTGGGCCTAGTGGCAGAGAGGTGAATGATGCAGCCACAAGCTAAGGAACACTTGCAGCCACCCGAAGCTGGAAGAGGTATGGAACAGGCTGTCCCTTAGAGCCTTCAGAAGGAGGAGGCCCTGTTGACACCTTGAGTTCAAAATTCTAGTCCCCAGAACTGTGGGAGAATAAATTTCTGTTGTTTTGAGCCACCAAACTGGTGATGATTTGTTACAATGGCTTCAGGAAACTAATACAAAAGAGGAACTCTCAAAATAAATGCAAAGTCTCTAAAATGATTACAAAACCAAATTAAAATATACAGGCATTTTCATGTTTGGAAAAGGGTTGCTTTGGGCTCATTTTGAAGAAAGGCAGTCAAAGAGAGTGGAAAGGGCATGAACTTGGGTTTGTCTTTTGTTAGGTGTGTGATTAGGAGAAGTTGATGCTGTGCAGGTGAGCCCCCAAATTGGGACTTAGCCTGAAGGATTCTTGGCTTTGCCCATGAAAGAATTCAAAGGGAAGCCTGTGGTGGAGACAGTAACTTTTACTGAAGCAGCAGTGTACACTACAGCAGCAGCAGAGGTACTGCTCCTTGTGGATAAGGGCTATCCCACGGGCGCTGTGCCTGGAGGAGCAGTGTATGGGATGTTGGCAGATGTATTTAGACCCATTTTAATTACATGCTAATTAAGAGGTGGGCTACTCAGAACTTTCTGAAAAAGGAGCAGGGAGTTTCTGCAACCGGGTAAGGTAAGCATTTGTAAACTGTCATGGTGTTAGTGGGAGTGTCTTTATGCTACTAAGCAGTGAGGGCAGCTAGAGGTTGCTCTCCTTACCATCTTCTGGTTTTGGTTGGCTTCTTCACTGCACCCTGTTTCAACCAGATCCTGCTCTGAGCAGCAGGGATGCAACCAGGCGTCTTGACCAGTGCTTGGAAAACAAGTCCTGCTGATCTACCTCACAGTAACATAATTTTTTGAGCCTCAGTGTCTTAACCTGTGGCATGGGAATCCCACTCTCTAACTTCTTGTGAGAGCTGACTATTATTCAGTCCACTTCTGGGGCGGCAAACGTAAGAGTTCTTTTTTTCTTTCTTTCTTTTGAGATGGAGTTTCGCTCTAGTCACCCAGGCTGGAGTACAATGGTGCGATCTGAGCTCACTGCAACCTCTGCCTCCCTTATTCAAGCGATTCTCCTCCCTCAGCCTCCCGGGTAGCTGGGATTACAGGCATGTGCCACCATGTCCAGCAAATTTTTTTTGTTTCTCCACGTTGGTCAGGCAGGTCTCAAACTCCTGACCTCAGGTGATCCGCCTGCCTTGGCCTCCCAAAGTGCTGGGATTACAGGTATGAGCCACTGCGCCTGGCCAAGATAGTTCTTTCTATACAACCAAGGCCAGTGTGCAATAAGATACGGTTGTTTCTTCAAGGCCAGTGTACAATAAGATATGGTTGTCTCTTCTTTTGTTTTTGAGACAGGAGACAGGATCAGGCTCTGTCACCCAGACTGGAGTATAGTGGTGTGATCTGGGCTCACTGCAACCTCTACTTCCCAGTCTCAATCAGTCCTCCCACCTCAGCCTCCCGGGTAGCTGGGACTACAGGCACATGCCATACTGGGCTAATTTTTGTATTTTTTGTAGAGACGGGGTTTCATCTTGTTACCCAGGCTAGTCTTGAACTACTGAGCTCAAGTGATCCGCCCACCTTGGCCCCCTAAGGTGCTAGGATTACAGGCGTGAGCCACCGTATGGAACCTTCACATTCATTTTGATTAAAGCACTTATTCATGCCTATCCGGTGCCTGTGGTGCATTAACTTTGATCTACAATGCAGGAGATGAGGAGAGGACAAGGTCTGTGGTCATGCAAAATCTGTTTCCTTCCTTTCTAGTTCTTTCCTCAGCACTCTCCCTCCCTTCCCAACATCCAGCCACACTGGTCTGTCTTTAAACACACAGTTCCCTTTTCCATGCCCTAAAGACCGCTATTCTGTCTCTCCTTGGAATGCTGTTTCCCCTACTCAGTGCCACCACCAAGCTCTCTCTGACAACATTATCCAAAATAGTCCTCCACTCTCATGTCCCACCAGTCACTTCCTTTTTCAGAATGCTAATTTGTGAATTTACAAAGAGAAATAGCCCTGTTAGGGAAACAAGGCTTTTGCCCATACTGTGACAAATGTCTAGCCCAATGCTTCTGAGCCTAGCTGTAGTGAAAAATCTGATTTTTGAACTTCCAAACCATCATGCATCATGCATTCTGAGAATATGATAAAAATTAATAGAAACATAAAAGTAGGAGTTAGAGAATACAAGCCCTAATTTTTATTATTAGAGTCAACAGGCATACTATTACATGCCAATAATAAGGCTGGGTATGGCAACTTGCATGTGTAATCCCAGCATTTTGGGAGACTGAGGCAGTAGGCTCACTTGAGACCAGGTGTTCAAGGCTGCTGGGATCTATGACTGCACCACTGCACTTCAACCTGAGCAACAGAATGAGATCATGTTTCTAAAATATATAAATATTAGGGCCAGACACAGTGAGAGGTGACAAAGTGCTAGCAGCCCTTGCTCGCTCTTGGCGCCTCCTCGGCCTTGGTGTCCACTCTGGCCACGTTTGAGGAGCCCTTCAGTCCCCCACTGCAATGTGGGAGCCCCTCTCTGGGCTGGCTGAGGCTGGAACCGGCTCCCTCTGCTGGAAGGTGTGGAGGGAAAGGCAGGGCGGGAACTGGGGCTGTGTGGGGTGCTCGCAGGCCAGCGTGAGTGATGGGCGCTGGCTTGGCAGATGGGCGCGGGCTGGGCGGACGGGTCTCACACTTGGAGCCGCCAGCAGGCCAGCACCGCCGGCCCTGGGCAGTGAGGGGCTTAGCACCCGGACCAGCAGCTGTGGAGGGTATGCCAGGTCCCACAGCACTGCCAGCCCACCCGTGCCTTGCTCAAATTCACCCTGGGCCTCAGCCGCCTCCCTGCGAGGCAGGTCTCTGGACATGCAGCCCACCATGCCCGAGCCCTTGGGAGCCTCCCTGACAGCCACCGCCCCCTGCTATGTGCCCTCGGTTCAATCTACTGTACAAAAGCTGAGAAGTGCAGGCGCGGGGCACTGGGACTGACAGGCAGCTCTGCCCCCGCCCTATGCTGTATCCACTAGGCAAAGCCAGCTGAGCTCCCTAGTCGGGTGGGGACTTGGAGAACTTTTATGTCTAGCTGGAGGATTGTATATGCACCAATCAGCACTCTGTGTCTAGCCCTGAGTTTGTGGATGCACCAATCAGCACTCTGTATCTAGCTAATCTGCTGGGGACTTGGAGAACTTTCATGTCTAGCTGGAGGATTGTAAATGCACCAATCAGCACTGTGTCTAGCTCAGGGATTGTAAATGCACCAATCAGCACCCTGTCAAAATGGACCAATCAGTTTTCTGTAAGATGGACCAATCAGCTCTCTGTAAAATGGACCAATCAGCAGGATGTGGGTGGGGCCGGATAAGGGAATAAAAGCAGGCTGGGGAAACTAGCACCGGCAACGCTGTGCAGTCCGTTTCTACATTCTGGAAGCTTTGTTTTTTTACTCTTTGCTATAAATTTTGTTGCTGCTGGCTCTTTGGGTATGCACTGGCTTTATGAGCTATAGCACTCACTGTGAAGGTGTGCAGTTTCACTTCTGCAGCTTCGCTCCTGAGGCCAGTGAGACCATGAACCCACTAGGAGGAATGGACAACTCCGGACAGGAGGAACGAACAACTCCAGAGGCACTGCGTTAAGAGTTGTAACACTCCCTGTGAAGGTCTGCAGCTTTACTCCTGAAGTCAGCCAGACCAGGAACCCACCAGAAGGAAGAAACTCCGAACACGTCCAAACATCAGAAGGGACAAACTCCAGACGCACTATCTTTGAGAACTGTAATACTCACTGCAAGGGTCCACGGCTTCATTCTTGAAGTCAGTGAGACCAAGAACCCACTAATTCTGGACACAGCAGTAGCTCATGCCTGTAATCTGAGCACTTTGGGAGGCCAAGGCAGGAGGACTGCTTGAACCCAGGAGTTTGAGACTAGCCTGGGCAACGTCGTGACACCCTGTCTCTACAAAATAAAAAGTTAAAAATCAGCTGGGCATGGTGGCATGTGCCTGTTGTCCCTGCTACTGGGGAAGTTTGAGGTGTGAAGATTGCGTGAACTTGGGAGGTGGAGGCTGGAGTGAGCCATGATCACGCCAATGCACTCGTGATAAGAGTAAAATTCCGTCAGAAAAGAAAATCAGAACAAACATACTACAAAAAGAATGTTAAAAACTGTGGGGCCGGGTGTGGTGGCTCGTGCCTGTAATCCCAGCACTTTGGGAGGCCAAGGCACGCCAATCATGAGGTCAGGAGTTCGAGAACAGCCTGACCAGCGTGATGAAATCCTGTCTCTGCTAAAAATACAAGTATTAGCCAAGCTTGGTGGAGCAGGCCTGTAATCCCAGCTACTCCGGAGGCTGAAGAGGGAGAATCGGTTGAACCTGGGAGGTGGAGGTTGCAGTGAGCCAAGATCGTGCAGTTGTGCTCCAGCCTGGCCGGCAGAGTGAGACTGTCTAAAACAAACAAAAAACTGCACATTTTTCACTGAACGTGCAATTTAGTAGTATTAATCTGTGCTGTTCAATACAATAGTCACTAGGTACATGTGGCTATTTAAATTTAAGTTAATTAAAATGAAATAAAAATTAAAAATTCAGCTCGTTAATCGCAGTTGCCACTGTGATTTTACTTTGTCATGATTAAAATATTTTCCTCTTAACTTTTATTTTAGATTCAGGGGGTACATGTGCAGGTTTATTATATGGGAATATTGTATGATGATGAGGTTTGGGGTACACCTGATCTTGTCACCCGGGTAGTGAACATAGTACCCAATAGTTTTTTAACCCTTGCTCCCCTCCCTCAATCCCCCCCATTAGTCCCCAGCGTCTATTGTTCCCAGCATTATGTCCATGAGTACCCAACGTTTAGTTCCCACTTAAAAGCAAAAATATGGTATTTGGTTTTCTCTTCCTGTGCTAATTTGCTTAGGATAACAGCCCCAGCTGTATACTGCTGTGAAGAACATGATTTTATTCTTTTTATGGCTGCAAGGTTTTAGTAGTTTTTTTTTGTTTTGTTTTTTGTTTTTGAGATAGGGTCTCAATAGGGTGCCCAGGCTGTACAGTGGTGCAAACATGGCTCACTGCAGCCTTGACCTCCCAGGCTAAAGTGATCCTCCTCCACTAGCCCAAGTAGCTGGGACTACAGGTGTGCACCACCATGCCCAGCTATTTTTTCTTTTTTTTTTGTAGAGATGGGGTCTCACCTTGTTGTCCATGCTGGTCTCAAACTCCTAAGCGCAATGACCTGCCTGCCTCAGCCTCCCAAATTATTGGGATTACAGGTGTGAACCACCACACTCGGCCTATGGCTGCGAAGTTTTGTGCTTTGAGAAATGCGGGTAAGTCATGAGAAGACAAGCTACAGACAGGGAGAAAGTATTTGTAAAACACAAATCCAATAAAGGACTTGCACCCAGAATATATAAAATCCTCAAAACTTAATAGTAAAAAAAAAAAATGCCCAGTTTTAAAAAAGTTCTAAGATTTGAATCAATAGTTCATCAAAGAATAAATACCAAAGGTAAATAAGCACATGAAAAAATGCTTAGCATCATTTGTCATTAGAAAAATGTAAATTAAAATTGCAATGAAATACCACTGTGCACCAATTGGAATAGCTTTAAAGAGAAGCAACTAAGATTACACCATGTGCTGGTGAGGATGTTGGAACTCTCATACACTGCTGCTGAAGGAGGACAAAATGGTGCAACCATTTTGGAAAACAGTTTTGTAGTTGCTTATAAAGTTAAACATAAATATGGCCCAGCAATGCAGTCCCCAGGTATTTAATTTAGAGAAATGAAGACATATGTTTGCACAAACACTTGTTTATGAATGTTTATAGTGGCTTCATTACTACCCAAAACTGAAAACAACCTCAATATGCATTAACTGGTGAATGGATAAACAAACTATGGTACATTTATATGATGGAATACTACTTAGCAATAAAAAGGAACGAGCTATACTACTTAGCAATAAAAAGGAACGAGCTACTGATATGTTCAATTAATGGATAAATCTTTAGTGTATGATGCTGAGTTAAAGAACCCAGACACAAAAGGCTACATACTGTATGATTCCACATATAAGGCATTCTGGCAAAAAGTGGAGACAGAAATCAGATGAGTGATTTCTAGGGAATGGACTACAGAGGAACAGGATGGAACTTTTGGAGTGACAGAAATATTCTATATCTTGATTGTGGTGATGGTTACATATCCTGTATTCATTTGTCAAACTCATAGAACTAAACATCTGAAAAGGGTGCATTTTACTAAAATGTAAGTCATACCTCAATAAACCTGAAAGAATCAGCAATATGAATCTTCTTAACCTAGATTTAAAAATAATTGTTTGTTAAAAATGAAAATAATTGGAACTAGGAGAATTAAAAAATGAATAAATGCTTACTTTTCTCATATATTTATATGGTTTTAGAGTATGGTTGACAAACTAACCCTAAAATGTCACATATATAACACCGTCCTACTGTGCATGACTTTTCATGCACATTTGACAATGCCCAGCTGGTCTACACCACAGTGAGACAAGTTTGCCATCACAGTCTTGAAGGTTGTAGCAATGTGAAATTGCTGTAACCATCTCTAAGTGGTTACATTTAAAAGTACTTTCAATTTGTATACTTAACTTGTCATAAACGAGTGATAAACCAGCATCTCGTGGACTGGCAGCAGCCACAGCCCACACTTTGAGTACTGCTGGTTGAAATCTCTCTTTCCTTGACTTTTCCCATGGTGGGCTGCTTCTTACCATTCAGGTCTCTGCTCAGACAGCCTTCCCTGACTTTCCTATTCTATCTAAAAGGGTCAGCTGCCTTCCTTCTCAATTCCAATTATAGTTAAAAAAAAACTCCTCATTTTTGCCTTCTTATAATTATCACCATCTGTACTTAACTTGTAATTCATTGTGTCTTCATTGTCTGTCTTTCTGTAGCAGACACTGTCAGTCCCTAGACCGGTTAATGTGCTTCAGCTGGCTTTCAAAGGTCAGCATGTACATTTTGGTCTGAGAGTATTTTTTCAGAATGCAGAGGGTCACTTTGCCAGCTCTGAGGATGGGCAAGAAGTGCCAGGGAATTAATCAACCCCCTCCCCAACCCACAACAATCCTCAACCAGTGACTCTCTGGAGCTGGTCTATAAACACCAGCTTCCTTGCTCTTGGATAGGATGATTCTGAGGCATGGTGTTTTACTCCATTTGCCATTTCCCTTTCAGGGTTAAATTCCATTGCCACCTGTGAGAACAGGTCTAGTAATGTTATTTGTGTGGGCTGCTGTTTCCTCTCTATATTACTTTCCCACTTTCCTACTGATACTTCCTGCACTTCTCAATAAGTTACTTGCATTGGAATCATTGTCTCAGGGTCTGCTTCTAGGGAAACCCAAATTAAAACTTTTCTCCACAAGAGGGTAAATTTCACAAGGGCAGGGTCTTTGTCTACTCTTTCTTTGTCTGCTTTGTCCACTGCGTGTCCCTACAGCCTAGCACAGAGAGGGGCACAAAGGAGGTGCTCAATACATTTCAGTGCATGAGGGAAACTTCACTGAAGAACTTTCCTTGCCCAAGCTGACAACTTGCTCACTTAAAATGTAACATGGGAACCCAATTAATCATCCTTCATGGGGTAAGAACTTTCTGACAAGAACTTCTGTAGTCCTTGAAATTTTCTAGTCTAAACAAGAAACCATATATTTGAGGATTGGTTCTAGGGTTTCTGGAATTGGCTCTCAAATCCGATTAAATTTAAGGATTCTAATAGCTCTATTTCTAGGAGTAAAGACAGCATTGATAGTCCATGGTGTGAAGTGGTAATAGAGATATGCAAAACATCTGCACTGAATATTCCTAATTAATCACTAGACACAACAGGCAAGGAGTTGGGTGACTGTGTAGATGATACCCTCAAACATTTTTGGAAACTTAATGAATATGGCTGGTTGCTCCTAATGTCACTGGACAAAGTGATAAAAGAAAAGAACTAGCTCAGAGATTCTAATTCCCAGCTCAGGTGCCATATAGATGACTTGGAGGTGTGTATGTGTACCCTGAAGGAGAGTCTTACCTCTTGTAGCCAGGAGGCTGAGGATGCTGAAAATCAAATGCAGACTCTAGCTGCCTGAATTACAATGCAAATTGAACTCCTGAATTACAATGCAAGTTAAACTCCCAGCTTCACCGGATGTTTGCTGTTAAAGTGAGGACATTGATTGGGAAAGTAGAGGATACTGTAAATTGGATAGAGACATGTAAGAAGACCCTGATGAAGCTGGGGGACATTGAGCATCTAAACTCTGAGCAGTCTTATTTGCCAGTGGAAGTGGACTCCCAATCCCTAGTAGAAGCAGCTTCCCCATCTCCAGTGGTAGCAGCCTCTCCACCTCAGTCTGAGAAGACTGACCCTCAATTGCCTGAGGAAACTGTATTGGCCTCCCTTGAGGCAGTCGCCATGCACGTCAATGCTGATTCTCCTCAGGAGCCACCCCCATTATTCCTCTGCTTCTAGACCTATAGCTAGACTCAAGCACTAGCAGCCCCTAAAGGTGAGGTGCAGAGTGTGACCCATGAAGAGGTACATTGTATTCCAAACTAATTACTTGAGCTTCCTAAAAATACAGGAAACATGGGAACGGATACTAAGGGAGTGAGATAACGGTGAAAGGAACATAAAAGTTAGATCGAGTTGAATTTATTGATATTAACTCATTAAGCAGAAATTCTGCATTTACAGTTGCAGCTTAGGCAGTTATAAAGAGTTCTGACAGTCTGGTTAGTTGGCTGAAACATGGACCAAAAAGTGGCCCAGGGTGAGCAAATTTGAAATAGTGGACTTGCCTTGGTTTAATGTGGAAGAGATTCAAAGGCTTAGGGAGATTGGAATGTCAGAGTGGATTTGTTATTTAAGAACTACTCACCCACACTGGGAGGGTCTAGAAGACATACTTTCAGCAGTACTGTGAGGAATAGGAATAAATCTGTGAGGAGAACCCCAGCATCTTTGAAGAGCTCTGTGATTGCTCTTCTCTGCAGACCACATCTTACAGTGAAAACTACAGTCATTGAATTGGGAAACCTAAATGCAGTGGGAATAATTGGATCCCAGGATGGCAGGGCTCAACTGCCAAGGACAAGGTGGGCATAGTTACTCTTGTGAAAAAAAATAGAATCAGGGGACCCCAAACTCACTATGCCACAGGGAAATTTAAGCTTGAGAACTGAGTCATGCAAAAAGCTGTCTTCTTTCTCCCCAAACAGATAGCTGTATTTTCACATGCTGACTTTATCATATGTAAAATGTACAGTTACTAGGCATGAGAGAAATGTGTAATTGCTTTTTTCCCTATTCCCTCTTTTAACATGTAATATGTAGACTCACTTAGTGCTAATCAGAGCCTCACAAAAAGGTGACCACTTGCTTCATTGCCTGTCCTCTCTCCTTTTTTTCCTTCTTCTTCTGCTTGCTCTTTCCTCTTTAAATACTCAAGTTCCTAAAACTCTCTTTGGAAAAAGCCCAGGTCACAGATCCCACTGTGACCTGTGTTTCTTTTTCCTGGTTGCATCCTCAACCTTGGCAAAATAAACCTGTAGTCAATTGAGATCCACCTCAGTCACTCTTTGGTTTATGCTGTAACGGACAGCAGAGGTCCAAGCAGCAATCAGAGTTGTCTGAGTCATAGAAACCTATGGCAATGGCTAGTTGATCATGGCATTTCTCAAAGTAAAATAGATAGGAAGGCTATGAAATTCTTAATCTGCATAAGCAGAAAAGCTCTAGGTTAAGTGAACAAAAGTCTAAAATGAATCATAAAAACAGAGAATCATGATCCCTCAATTAATTCCCAGAATTGAGCCTGTTTAAAAACCTAGAACCCCTTAAATGAAGGGGAAGCTGGATCCCTTGAGGAAAGGCCCTGGTACACTACTAAGTATTTATACTGTTAATCTTTCTCTCAGTTTTCCCCCAAAGAGATGCATGGCCTTTGTACTAGGGTAACTGTACATTGAGAAAAGAGAAATAATCAGACCTCTCAGGGTTTACTGGACGTTGGTTCTGAGCTGACACTAACTTCAGGAGACTCAAAATATCACTGTGGTCTGCCAGTCAGAGGAGGGACTTTTGGAGGTCATGTGGTCAATGGGGTTTCAGCTCAGATCCATCTCACAGTGAGTCTAATGGGCCCCAATGCCATCCTGTGGCCATTTCCCCAGTTTTGGATGCACAATTAGAGTAGACATACTTAGCAGCTCACAAAATCTCTACATTGGTTCCTTGAACTGTGGAGTAAGGGCTGTTATGGTGGGAAAGGCCAAGTGGAAGCCACTAGAACTGTGTCTACCTAGGAAAATACTAAACCAAAAGCAATACGACATTTCTGGGGGAACTGTAGAGGTCATAAAGGACTTGAAGGATGCAGGGGTGGTGATTCCCACCACATCTCCATTCAACTCTCCAATATGCTTTCCAATTTGGCAGAAGACAGGTGGATCTTCGAGACAACAGTGGATGATCGTAAGCTTAACCAGGTGGCAACTCCAATTGCAGCTGTTGTTCAGATATGGTTTTATTCCTTGAGCAAATTAAAACACTCTCTGATACATAGTATGCAGTTACTGCTCTGGAAAATGCTTTTTTCTCTCAATACCTATTAGTAAAGACCACCAGAAACAGTTTATTTTCAGGTGACAACACAACAGTCTTGAGGAACGTAAATGCAAAAATTCTCAACAAAACACTAGCAAACCAAATCTAGTAGCACATTAAAAAGTTAATCCACCATGATCAAGAGGGTTTTATCCTTAGCATGCAAGGCTGATTCAACATATGCCAATCAGTAAATGTTATTCATCACATACACGGACCTAAAACAAAAAACCACACGGTCATCTTACTAGATCAGAAAAGAATTTCAATAATATTCAACACCCCTACATGTTTAAAACCCTAAACAAAGTAGGCATTGAAGGAATATACCTCAAAATAATAAGAGCCATCTAAGACAAACTCACAGCCGAAAATTTACTGAATGGGCAACCCAGTATAGGCAGGACTATACTGAATTCTGGAAGCATTCCCTCTGAGAACTGGAACAAGACAAAGATTCCTACTCTCACTGCTCGTATTCAACATAGTACTGGACGTTCTAGACAGAGCAATCAGGCAAGAGAAAGAAATAAAAGGCATCCAAACAGAAAAGAGGAAGTCAAACTATCTCTGTTTGCAGATGATATGATTTTATACCTAGAAAACCTCGTATTTTCTCTGCCCCAAAGCTCCTAGTCTGGTAAACAACTTCAGCAAAGTTTCAGGATACAAAATCAATGTACAAAAATTAGTAGCATATCTATATACCAACAACATCCAAGTTGAGTGCCAAAACAAGAATGCAGTCTCATTCACAACAGCCACACACATACACACATACATACATATACACACACACAGACACACACACACACATACACAATGCCTAGGAATACAGCTAACCAGGGAGGTGAAAGATCTCTACAATGAGAATTATCTTTCGAATAAATTCTTTTATTATTCTTTTCTGAAAGAAATCAGGGATGACACAAATGAAAAAACATTCCATGCTTATGGATAGGAAGAATCAATATTGTTAAAATGGCCATACTGTCCAAAGCAATTTATAGATTGAATGCTATTCTTATCAATTTATCAATGACAGTTTTCACAGAATTAGAGAAAAATTAGAAAAATTTTTAGAATTTTTAAGAATTTTGAGAATTAGAAAAAAACTATTCTAAAATTTATATGAAACCAAAAGAGCCTGAATAGCCAAAGCAATCCTAAGCAAAAAGAACAAAGCTGAAGGCGTCACATTACCCAACTTCAAACTATACAACAAGGTTACAGTAACCCAAACAGCATGATACTGGTACCAAAACAGACATATAGACCAATGGAACAGAACAGAGAGCCCACAAATAATGCTGTACATCTACAACCATCTGATCTTCAATAATGTTGAAAAAAACAAGCAATGGAGAAAGGACTGTTCAATAAATGGTGCTGGGATAACTGGCTAGCGACATGCAGAAGATTGGAACTGGATCCCCTTCCTTACACCATGTACAAAATCAACTCAAGATGGATTAAAGACTTAAATGTAAAACCTAAAACTATAAAAATCCTGGAAGATAACCTAGGAAATACCATTCTGGACATAGGCCCTGACAAAAATGCCTATGCCTATGATGTCTTTCATGACAAAGACACCAAAGCAATTACAACAAAAGCAAAAACTGAAAAATGGTACCCAATTAAATGAAAGAGCTCCTGCACAGTAAAAGAAACTATCAACAGAGTAAACAGACAACCTACAGAATGGGAGAAAATATTTTCAAATTATGCATCTGACAGAGGTCTACTATCCAGAATCTATAAGCAACTTAAACCCATTTATAAGCAAGAAACAATCCCATTAAAAAACGGGCAAAGGACATAAATGGACACATTTTTTTTTTTAAGACAAGGTCTCACTTTGTCACCCAGGTTAGAGTACAGTGGTGTGATCTCAGCTTACAGTAACCTCCACCTCCCAGGTTCAACCAATCCTTCTGCCTCAGCCCCAAAAGTAGCTGGGACTACAGGTGCATGCCATCACGTCTGGCTAACCTTTTTGTACTGTTTTGTAGAGACCGGGTTTCACCACATTGGCCAGGCTGGTCTCAAATTTCTGAGCTCGAGCAATCTGCCCACCTCAGCCTCCCAAAGTGCTAGGATTACAGGCGTGAGATAATGTGCTTGGACATGAATAGACACTTTTTAAAAAGACATACATGTAACCAGCAAGCATATGAAAAAATGCTCAACATCACTAATCATTAGAGAAATGCAAATCAAAAACCACAATGAGACTCATCTCACATCAGTCAGAGTGGCTATTATTAAAAAGTCAAAAAGTAGCAGATGCTAGAAAGGTTGTAGAGAAAAGAGAACACTTATATACTATTGGTGGGAATGTAAATTAATTCAGCCACTCTGGAAAGTAGTTTGGAGATTTCTCAAATAACTTAAAATAGAACTACTATTTGATCCAGCAATCTCATTATTGGGTATTTACCTAAATGAATATAAATTGTTTTACCATAAAGATACATACATGTGTATGTTCATCACAACATTATTCACAATAGCAAAGACATAGAATGAACCTAAATGCCAATCAATGGTAGACTGGATAAAGAAATTGTGGTACATATATACCATGGAATACTATGCAGTTATGAGAAAGAATGAGATAACGTCCTCTGCAGCAGCATGGATGGAGCTGGAGGCCATTATCCCAAGTGAGCTAATGCAGAAAAGGAAAACCAAATACCACATGTTCTCATTTATAAATGGGAGTTAAACATCAAGTACACATGGACACAAAGAAGAGAATGATGTGTACTATGTGTACTAGAGGTGGGAGGCTGGGAGAAGGGTGAGGATCAAAAAACTACCTATTGGGTACTACGCTCATTTCCTGGGTGATGAAATAATCTGTCCACCAAACTCTGATGATATGCAATTTGCCAATATAACAAACCTACCATGTACCCTTGAAACTAAAATAAAAAATAAATAAATAACTTTATTTCTCAACATAAGCTTCATCAAGCTCAAGAGACTTTGGTAAGTGATGGTAACAGATGTTTAGTACATCCCTAAGGAACTGGGGGTCCTGAGAATTTAACCATGTCAGTGGAGTCTTTTTTACATTATTAACTGAAGAAAAATGGCTGCCCTTTACAGATTTTTGTAAGATTTTGTAATAAACAACAACAAGAATTCAGAACACACTGTAAGGTAGAGATGCCTACTGATTTCCCATTGAAACTGTCACAAAATTGCCCTTGTTTGATGAGAGGAAAGAGTAGAAGCATTGTTGTGGTGAAGGACTCTGGTGAAGCATTCCTGGGCTTCTTTTTGAAACCTTGGCTCAACACTCTTAATAAGCAGATGTTATTGTTTTTTGGCCCTCCAGAAAGTCAACAAGTAAAATGCCTAGAGCATTCCAAAAAACTGTTGCCATGACCTTTGCTCTCGACTGGTCCACTTTTGCTTTTTGACTGGGCCACTTCCACCTCTTGGTAGCCATTGCATTGATAGTGCTTTGTCTTCAGGGTTGTATTGATAAAGCCATGTTCCATTTTCTGTTACAATTCTTTCAGGAAATGCTTCAGGATCTTGATCACTTGTTTGAAATTTCCACTGATGGCATTATAGACTCTGAGCTCCGGAGCCCTTGAGGCAGATCTTCAGACTGGACAAGTTTGTCTTCGGTCAGAGTAGCATTGGGAACAACAGGGTCAAGGGGTCTACACAGAAGGTGCAGAGCTGGTGTAGACAGTGCTGGGTGTTGTGAGGAAGGAGGCTGAGAGTTGTGACTGCCTGCAAGGTTTCCAGCTGAACCACTCCATGGGTAGGGAGACTGGGTCTGGGATGGGTTCTCTTTTCATCAGCAAGATCTGGAAGGAGTACTCAGAGAGGAAAAAAAATACAGCTTAAAAATTTAAAAATAAAATTTCCACTGAAATATCTGCTTTTGTCTGCAGGTGACTTGGGTGCAACAGCTTCGGCATCCATCAAGTGGAAAGTTTCCTTAATTTTAATTTTTCAGTCAGAATTGTGTAAGCTGAACCAATTGATATGTCTATGCTATTAGTTATTGTTTCTGCTGTTAATCATAATTTCTTTTCAATTAAGATATAAACAAGTTGAATTTTTTCCTTGCAAATTGAAATGGATGATCTGCTGTTTCAGGCTTCATTTCCAAAATGGTCTCGTCCTTTCTTAAAATGAGTTATTCCTTGATAAATGACTGATTTCTTTGGGAGCACTGAGCTCATAAACTTTTCATAAAGGATCAATGATTTTGCCATTCTTCCACTCAAAATTCACCATAAATTTAATGTTTGTTCTTGTTTCAATTTTAGCAGGATTGAGCTCATAAACTTTTCATAAAGGATCAATGATTTCACCATTCTTCCACTCAAACTTCACCATAAATTTAACATTTGTTCTTGTTTTTAGCAGCATTCATGTTGCTCTGATAGAGGCTCTTTTCAAACTGAAATCTTAAGCTTAAGCTTCTTAGTGCCGTCAACTGGATCTTGTTAAGACATGTTATAACAAGTTAGTATGAGTTTATTTTTGTGTAAAAAAGTTGAAATTCATGCATAGTTTTTTCATCATACCTATTTTCTATGAACTATTTGAAGACCCCTCATACGTAGATGTACAAATAACACACTGATATGGTTAGGCTTTGTGTCCCCACCCAAATCTCATCTTGAACTGTAATCCTCATAATTCTTACATGTCAAGGGAGAGACTAGGTGGAGGTAATTGGATAATGGGGGTGGTTTCCCCCAAGCTGTTCTTGTGATAGTGATTTCTCATGAGATCTGATAGTTTTATAAGGGGCTCTTCCTCCTTTGCTCAGCACTTCTCCTTCCTGCCACCTTGTGAAGAAGGTGCCTTGCTTCCCCTTTGCCTTCTGCCATGATTGTAAGTTTCCTGAGGCCTCCCAAGCCATGCTGAACTGCAAGTCAATTAAACTCCTTTCCTTTATAAATTACCCAGTCTCAGGCAGTTTTTATAGCAGTGTGAAAATGGACATTATAATACAGTAAACTGGTACTTCAGATAGTGGAGTGCTACTACAAAGATACCAAAAAATGTGGAAGTGACTTTGGAACTGGGTAATAGGTGGAGGTTGGAACAGTTTGAAGGGCTCAGAAGAAAACAGGAAAATGTGGGAAAGCTTGGAACTTCCTAGAGACTTGTTGAATAGCTTTGACCAAAATGCTGACAGTGATATGGGCAGTGAAGTTCAGGCTGAGGTGTCTTAGACGGAGATGAGGAACTTGCTGAGAACTGGAATAAAGGTGACTCTCGCTATGCTTTAGCAAAGAGACTAATGACATTTTTCCCTTGCCCTATAGATCTGTGGAACTTGAGAGAGATGATTTAGGGTATCTGGTGGAAGAAATTTTTCAGCAGCAAAGCATTCAAGAGATGATGTGGGTGCTTTTAAAAGCATTCAGTTTTATGCATTCACAAAGAGATGGTTTGGAATTGGAACTTATGTTTAAAAGGAAAGCAGAGCATACAAGTCAGGAAAATTTGCAACCTGATGATGCACTAGAAAAGAAAAACCCATTTTCCAGCCAGATGTGGTGACTTATGGCTGTAATCCCAGAGCTTTGAAAGGCCAAGGCAAGTGAATCACTTGAAGTCAGGAGTTTGAGACCAGCCTAACCAACATGGTGAAACCCTGTCTCTACTAAAATTACAAAAATTAGCCAGGTATGGTGGTACATGCCTGTAATGCCAGCTATTTGGGAGGCCGAGGCAGGAGAATCACTTGAACCATAAAGGCAGAGGTTGCAGTGAGCTGAGACCACACCACTGCACTACAACCTGGAGGACAGAGTGAGAGTCTGTCTCAAAAAAAATAAAAATAAAAATAAAAATAAATCCAAATTTACAGAAGTAATGAGGAACCCAGTGTTATTTACCAAGACAGGGCATGTCAGTGGTCTTCACAGCAGCCCCTCCTATCATAGGCCTGGAGACCTAGAAGAAAAAAATGGTTTTGGGGGCCAGGACAGGGTCTTGCTGCTTTGTGCAGTCTTAGGGCTTTGTGCCCTGTGTCCCAGCCATGGCTAAAAGGAGCCAATGTACAGCTCAGGCTATTGCTTCAGAGGGTGCAAGCCTTGGCAGCTTCCATGTGGCGTTGGGCCTGCAGGTGCACAGAAGTCAAGGATTGAGGTTTGGGAACCTCCACCTAGATTTCAAAGAATGTATGGAAATATCTGGATGCTCAGGCAGAAGTTGGCTGTAGAGACAGAGCTCTCATGGAGAACCTCTGCTAGAGCAATGTGGAAGGGAAATGTGGGGTCAGAGCCCCTACACAGGGTACCCACTGGGGCACTAGTGGAGCTGTGAGAAGACGGCTACCATCCTCCAGACCCCAGAATGATAGATTCACTGCCAGCTTGCACCGTGTTCCTGGAAAAGCCACAAACACTCAATGCCAGTCCATGAAGGCAGGCAGGAGGGGGACTGTATCCTCCTCCTATATCCACAGGGGCAGAGCTGTCCACAGCCACAGGAGCCTACTTCTTGCATCAGCATGACCTGGATGTGAGACATGAAGTCAAAGGAGATCATTTTGGAAATTTAAGGTTTAATTACTGCCATGTTGGATTTCAGACTTGCATGGGGCCTGTAACCTCTTTGTTTTAGCCAATTTCTCCTATTTGGAATGGGTGTCTTTACGCAATGCCTGTACCCCCATTTTATCTAAAAAGTAACTAACTTGCTTTTGATTTTACAGGCTTGAAGGCAGAAGGGACTTGCCTTGTCTCAGGTAAGACTTTGGACTTGGACTTTCAGGTTAATACTGGAATGAATTAAGATTTTGGGGGACTGTTGGAAAGGCATGATTGGTTTTGAAACATGAAAGGGACATCAGACTTGGGAGAGGCCAAGGATAGAATGATGTGGTTAGCTTTTGTGTCCCTACCCAAATCTCATCTTGAATTGTAATCCCCATAATCCCCACATGTCAAGGAAGGTAATTGAATCATGGGCACAGTTTTCCCCATGCTGTTCTCATGATAGTGAGTTCTCACGAGATCTGATTTTTATTTTTTATTTTTTGAGATGGAGTGTCCCACTGTCGTCCAGGCTGGAGTGCAGTGGCTCAATCTCTGCTCACTGCAACCTCCGCTTCCCAGGTTCAAGCAATTCTCCTGCCTCAACCTCCTGAGTAGCTGAGTGCATGCCACCATGCCCGGCCAATCTTCTTTTTTGTATTTCTAGTAGAGACAGGGTTTCAGCATCTTGGTCAGGCTGTTCTCAAACTCCTGACCTCGTGATCCACCCACCTCGGCCTCCCAAAGTGCTTGGATTACAGGTGTGAGCCACCATGCCTGGCCCTGATGGTTTTATAAGAGGCCGTTTCCCCTTTGCTCAGCACTTTTCCCTCCTGCTGCCTTGTGAAGAAGGTGCCTTACTTCCCCTTTGCCTTCTGCCATAATTGTAAGTTTCCTGGGGCCTCCCCAGCCATGCTGAACTGCGAATCAATTAAACTCCTTTCCTTTATAAATTACTTAGCCTTGGGCAGTTCTTTGTGGCAATATGAAAACGGACTAATATACATACATAGTGATATATACATATTATAAAGAAGAAAGAAAAGTGTGTGTGTGTGAAAAGAAAACAAAGATTTTGTTATATTTGTTTTGTTTTCTTTCTGCTTTTATTTATTATTCAACATAAGATGTATTAACTTTATAGGATAATATTTACATATTGTTAACTTACACATAGTATTTAAGTTATAGGATATCAAGGAGAAGAGTAAGCATCACTTAAGGACTTTACATGTTCTTCTGTGGAAGGAGTGTGTTTCAGTTGTATGTGGGATGGCCGTATCATGTTAGGTGCATATATGATGTGGTAATTGTCCTATTTGGAGATTAAGTACGGTTTATAGAGAGGTGCCAAGTTGATGAGGGGTGGAATTGTGATGATTAATTTTATCTGTCAACTTGACTGGGCCATGAGATGCTAACACATTTGGCCAAACATTATTCTGGGTGTGTCTGTGAGGGCATTTCTAGATAAGATTAATATTTGAATCAGTAGACTGAGAAAAAAATTGCCCTCCCCAATGCTGGGGGGAATCACACAAAATCTTGAAAGCTTGAATACAACAAAAAGGTAGAGGAAAGCTGAAGCCTCTCTCTGTGTCTGATTGCTTGAGCTAAGACATAAGTGTTCTCCTGTTCTTGGACTGGGACTTATACCAGCAACTCTTTATTCTTAGGTATTTGGACTTGGGCCAGGATTTCTATCACTGTCTTTTCTGGGTCTTTAGCTTGCAGACATCAGATTGAGGGACTTCTCAGCCTCCATAGCTTTATAAGTCAATTCTTTATAATAAATCTAATTGTATCTCTCTCTTTCTCCCTATTTGTCTGTCTGTCTGTCTATCTATCTATCTATCTATCTATCTATCTATCTATCTATCTATCTATCTAGTTGCTTCAAGCCTTTAGTAAATCAAATGTGTCATACTTATATACAGGCTTAGATGAGGTCATGATGTGCAGAAGAACACAGTTTAAAGAAGATTCTGGATTATTCTGCATTCATCCATCTCCTGGTACTTGTGAGGAAGAAGAAACTTTCAATCAAGTGTGAACCATGATGAAGTGGCTCAGCATCTCACCTTGATACTCCTTCCCTACCTGATCCTTGATTGGATGTTTCTTATGAGACCATCACAGTTGGGGATGAAAAAGCAGTGGCTGCTCAAGAGTATTACCAATTTTAAAACAGAACTGTAAACAATATGACAAAGGAGTCCTTGCTTTTATCCTTGAAGTCAAGGGGTTTCAAAACTACTTCTAAGGTCATTCCTTTAAAAATCTGTGACTATTGTTCATGAGCTAATTTGGACTTTTTCTAAGGATAGCCCATATACTTAAGAGTTCCACTGTTTTACTAAGAGCCATATTTTTGTATAAAATTCTGGAAGAACACTACTGAATATTGATGCCATCTGTCACTTCAAATTTCCAACTGTTTATACTATACCCATACCTCATTTCATGAAGCAACACTATGAACTCTTTCCCTATAAAATATGCCATATACTTTATGTATATATTTGTTATACCCATAAGACAACTTTCATATTGCCTTGGTCTTACAATTCCTACCTTTTAATATTCATTCACTTATTTACTCAACAAACAAACATTTGGCACCTACTCTGCATTAGAGATTCTTATAGCTCAAAACATATGTCCTTTATGGAGATTTTTTGACCATTTCAACATTTGTTGCCCTATTTGGCTCTTAATCAAAAATTATATTTAGACACTTTTCCTACTAATATTGTTCATTGTTTTGTAATGTTGTTAGTCTTTCTGTTGTTGCTGTTGTTAATACGGGGTCTCGCTCTGTCACCCAGGCTGGAGTGTGGAGATATGATCACAGCTCACTGCAGCATCAACTTCCTGGGCCCAATCAATTCTCCCACACCACCACTCCCAGCTAAATTTTTTTGAGACAGAGTTTTGCTTTTGTTGCCTAGGCTGGAACGCAATGGCGCGATCTCGGCCTCACCGCAACCTCCACCTCCCGGGTTCAAGCGAATCTCTTGCCTCAGCCTCCCGAGAAGCTGGGATTACAGGCATGTGCCACCATGCCCAGCTAATTTTGTATTTGTATTAGAGATGAGGTTTCTCTATGTTGTTCAGGCTGGTCTCAAACTCCTGACCTCAGGTGATTCGCCTGCTTCGGCCTCCCATAGTGCTAGGATTACAGGCATGAGCCACTGTGCCTGGCAACCAGCTGATTTTTGTATTTTTTGTAGAGATGGAGTTTCGTTGTGCTGCCCAGGCTGGCCTCAGACTCCTGGGCTCAAGCAATCTGCCTGCCTTGACCTCCCAAAGTCCTGGGATTACAGGTGTGAGCCACCGTGCCCAGCTAGTCTTGTTAGTCTTAATATCCACAACAGAATTCTGAACTTCTAAGTTCTCAGAAGGCAGCAGCTGAATGAGAGGTCTTCTGTCTCTCACAGTGCCAAAACAATGCTATGCCAGTAGCAATAATAGAGTCAGTAGCCAGTAATAGATAGTGGTTTGTTAAATGCTAAATGTTAAATGCCTGAATGGAAAAATCATACATATATATTGTTTTCTGCAAAAATGGTGAAGAAGGTGATGGAAGCCTGCTGGCTCCACAGTGCATGCTCCTCTTCCCCACTCCTTCCCAGTGTGTGTGATCCCATCCTAGTTAGTGCAGACCCTCCCCTTTACGACTTTGTTATATATTTTCCTTTTGTTTTTAGTTTCTAGTCTTCTATGAAACTTTATCTTTATGTGTATAATGATAGAAAGTTGTTTGAGTATTTATCATACTTATCAGGCATATCTAGCATGCTTAGGTTGATCTAGAACTATGATGTCATTCATTCAATCATATGATAAATATTTAATGAGAATTAACTATGTACTAGGCAATGGTCTTGGTGCTAGGGACATTGTGGTGACTAGAATAGGCGTGCGGTCCTTATTCACAAGAAGCTTTTAGTTTAGAGGTAACTTAGGTGGGCTCTTGCTGTGGTCTTCTGGCATCTCAGAGTTCTTGGATGCTGAATGATTACCTTTATAAGAACACCATAGCCCTCCCTATAACTGGGCAGACAGAAGGCTCTTCCTCTTATCCCTCCAGCCCACTGACAAATGCTGCTCCTGCTGCTGTCTTACAGGCAAGTTTCTTAGCCTACCTTGCCCAGATGAAAGATGTAAAGAGGTTCCTCATCCTGTTTTACCACTTGGACGTATGTAGGCTCATATTGGCTAGTGGGCATTGCTATTACAATGAGTAGCCACAGATCTGAATAATGTTAGCTTTTCTTTTAAAAATCGCAAATAGATGGTTTTGAACTTCTTTCTCCCTCTGAATTGCATTTGTTGCTTTACTAGATTTCCATCTCAACTGGAAACCTTGGGGATTGCACTCAATCATGTCTGGATTGTGGCCTCTTCCATGGCAATCCAATGGATTTGGGAAATTACAGAAATAAAATGTGATAAAAACCCAACCCACGATGCTTTTAAATGTCTGTGTGAATGGTGAATTTGCTGAACATCTCAAAATTGTTTTTTTTTTTTTTTGAGACGGAGTCTCGCTCTGTCTCCCAGGCTGGAGTGCAGTGGCCTCATCTCAGCTCACTGCAAGCTCCGCCTCCCGGGTTTAGGCCATTCTCCTGCCTCAGCCTCCCGAGTAGCTGGGACTACAGGCGCCCGCCACCTCACCTAGCTAGTTTTTTGTATTTTTTAGTAGAGACGGGGTTTCACTGTGTTAGCCAGGATGGTCTCGATCTCCTGACCTCATGATCCGCCCGCCTCGGCCTCCCAAAGTGCTGGGATTACAGGCTTGAGCCACCGCGCCCGGCCTCAAAATTGTTTTTGAAAACTTCTAAGTTGAACCACATATCCTTTCCTTCTATTTTTAACTCGTGAATGATTGACTAAGTTTAGATGCAGCCTTGTGGTTTGAATTAAGTTAGCACATCATAGAGATCTGGCTCCAGCAATCTCACTCCTCCCCTCTGTTACTTCCTGGCAGACTCTGGAGGGTTTAGAATAATATTGTTCTTTGCATTAATTCTTCTGAGAGGAAGTCTTTGCAAGGAATCTAATCGAACTTGGCTCTCCAAAGTTTCTTGTAGAGTTAGGAAAACAAAATGAGAGGTTACCGAGAAGGTTAATGGAAGAGAAGTCTGTGGCTGTTTGAATGTTTGCTTAAAATGGTTGCTAATGAGGCAAAAGTCTCACTCTGTAGAGTCGTTCTGTTTTGGGAGCACAGAATGTACCCCTACCAGCCACAAAGGTCCAGGAGAAGATTGTGTTGTTGCATCAATGCCAATCCTTGCCAGTTGCTGAAGGGGTGGCCTGCCCCTCCACACCTGTGGGTGCTTCTCACTAGGTGGAACGAGAGACTTGAGAAAAGAAATAAAGACACAGAGACAAAGT
>NW_012115289.1:4694549-4699497 GCF_000951035.1 Colobus angolensis palliatus | reverse complement strand
AACTCCTGACCTCAGGTGATCCACCTGCCTAGGCCTCCCAACGTGCTGGGATTATAGGCATGAGCCACTGCAACTGGCCAAGTTATTCTATCTCTTTTGCAACTTCATCTTTTTCCCTCCTCAAGAAACTTTTTCTTAACCTACACATATATCCTTCAGGCCTTAAAAAAATCAAAATAAAACAAAACTATGAAGTGATGTTTCTTCAAACAGATTTATTCTTCATTTCCTGACATGATTTTGGGAATAAAAAGTCTACATTTGCTCTTTCCTTTCCAGACTACCCAATCTCCGCTTGATCCATTGTAATCTGGCTTTAGCTCCCTGGCTGCTGAGAGCAAGTACTACTGTGCAGATGCTCTGATGGACAAGTGTTCTGATGGAACTGTTAGGATCCAGTTCACCTAGGGCCACATTTAGTTTTTAATGGTTGGAGGAATTGATTGATAGCACCTGCTATGAAAAACACACAGACTTAAGTAATATATCATGCAAATCTCAGGGTTCCCAATATCTAAGCATTCACTGTTATTTTGGGGGTGGCAATGGGGCCTTGGCACTTTAGCCTAGGTGGCATAGAAAGGTGGGAAGAATTGTGAACTTGGTGTCACAAGAACTGGGCTCAAATTCTCATTCTTCTTGGCACATGTTAGATGCTCAATCAATACTTGTTTAACTGAAATAATTATTTGCCCAGCAAACCACCCAGGACTCTTACCTACTTAGTTTTATGCTAATGCATCTGCTATCCAGGTTGAGTCCAACACTGAGAGAGCCTAAATGGAGGTTAGGCATCTGGGCCCATAACCCAGGTGTCCACAGGCAGGAGTTAGTATGCCCAGGGGCTTGGAAAGGAGTTTCTCTCTCAAGGAAGATTGAGACAGGGAGATGCAGGGTTGATGATGTTGGCTGCTGGACGCAGATCTGACCCTTTAGACAGAGAAATGGGGCTCAAGCAAAATCCTCTCATGCTTAAAGCCAGCTTGGTATTTCTCTGGTATCATCTATCTAGCTTTTCTCTATCTAGTTCTGCCTCCAGTTTCTTTTTTTATTTCAAGAGAATTTTAACCTCTGAATTCCTCTTCTTATATGTCTTTAGAAAAAGTCCCAATATTCAGAGCATCATAAACTATATTAGAGCAAGAAGTTATCTTAATCATCTTCAGTTTACACACAGATCCAGAGAGCTGCTAATTAAGCCAATAATCATCAGAGAAAATAATTTTCTTTTATTTGTAGGAAGAAAATTAAGGAGGTTTGAATTATCATTTGGCTGGTTAAGGCGACACTCTCATTACATGAATGCAGCGTCAACAATTTAATGACATCAAGAGACGGGAGGTTTTCCTTTACACGCTCTCCCAAAGGATGTTTTCACATATGGTTGTTTCAGATAACAGTTTTGAAATGCTGAGTGACACCAGCACATTTTCTATTTGACTTCACAATCTTTTTGTAAGACAGAATTAAAAAAAAATCTATTTCCTTCCCCCTGGAAATAGAGCAAGCAGATTTACATTAAGCTTATGAAGCAGAAAATTAAATTTTTGCAAACTCATGGTATATATTATTCGGTCTACATTATGCTAAACAATTGGTTTGATTCACTTTGGGCCCCTAAAAGTGACCATTTTTTTGGTATCTTATAGACCCAGCCTATATGTTTCTTGGTGAAATGGTGACTGAATCTTTCTTTGGCCTAATATGTCCTATTTGCCTGTGAGAGATCTGATGTATGAGTTATACATGTAGCAATGTGGCAGCCTTTAGGCAAGTTTAGATGAAATATTTCAGCTATGTGTAGGATTTAAGCTTCCAGGAGTTTATATTCTGACATTTCCCTCTTTCTCCCTTAGGGAAAGAAATTCTATTAAAATCCAAATTGAAAAATGGAGAAAAAAAATGAGATCTCAATTTGCAGCAGGAAATTTTTGGCATGACTAGGCTCAGGGAGACAAAAAAACAAGTTTCAAGAGCTAAATCTGAATTAATCTCTACATCTCTAATCAAACAGGTTTATGCTTTCCTTTATCCAGTTAAACAAACAAACTAAAATTCTGTGGGCATACCTACATACGTAATTGTTCTTTGGTTATAATATTTTCTTTGTTATAATTCAAGATAAAAATAACATACTGGGAAAGGTTTTGGCTAATTGCTTGATAAACTAAGGTATGTCCAAAGTGATTTTCAACATCAGGCTATTAATAATATTTGATGGGAATAAAGGTTGTTATGGCAATCTCTGAATTCCCTTTTGTCAATGACAAACTCTACACCAGGAAATCAGCCTGTTTAAATGCTCGAAGAAACGTTCATGTAGTTCTGTCTACATGCAACAGGCTCCTGTGTATGAAATTTCATGGCTACCATGCACAAATAGGATTCCAAATCAGAATTCTTATTTTTGTTTTAGTAAAAAACCCAACAGCTGAGTTAGAATGGTCTTCAACCATTCTCAGTAACAGAGTTTGTACACAGAAAATCAACATGGATAATAAAGAAATTAAGCCATAAGCAAGAAGAAAGGAAACTATTTTTAAAACTATAAAAATTAGAGCAGATATGAAGAATACTAAAAACAGAAAAATAAGGAGAAATGGATGAAACCAAAATCTGGTTCTTTGGAAAGATAGATAAAATTAACAAACCTCTAGCAAGACTGACAAACAAAACAAGAGAAGACACAAATTACCAGTATCAGGAATGAAAGAGGGAACACTATGAGCAGCTCTATGCACATAAATTCGACAACTTAGATGAGAGGGACCAACTTCTTGAAAACTGCAAACTACCAAAAGTCACCAATATGAAATAGATAACTTAAATAACCTTATAACTAGTAAAGAAATTATATTCTTCACTGAAAACCTTTTGGGGGAAAAAACCCTCCAGGCTCCAATGTTTTCACTTGCAAATTCTACCAAACATTTAAAGAAGAAATGACATCAGTTCTACACATCCCTTCCAGAAAACAGAAGGGTTGGGGATAGTTCCCAACTTATTTTACAAGATCACTATTATTCTGATACCAGAACAAAAAAACAAACAAACAAAAAACCCAACCAGAACACTACAGACCAACATCCCAACATCCATCATAAACAGAGATGTAAAAATCCTCAACAAAATATTGCAAATCAAATCCGGCAATACATAAAAAGAAAAATATACCAGGACAAAATAGGGTTTATCTCAGGAATATAAAAATAAGGTTGCTTCCATTTTTGAAGATCAATTGATGTAACTTACTATATTAGTCTAAAACAACAAAAAAAATCTTATCAATATGCAGGAAAAAAGCATTTGACAAAGTCCAACATTTATTCATGATAAAAAATATATTACACAGCATCAAACTAAAAATAGAAAGTAACTTTCTCAACCTGATCAAAGGTGTTTACAAAAGTCCTACAGTTAAAATCACACTAACAGTTAAAGTCAATGCTTTCCTCCTAAGATCAGGAGCAAGGCAATGCTGTCCATTCTTATTGCTTCTATATCAACATCATAATGGAAGTCTCAGGCAGTATAATAAAACATGAAAATGAAATAAAAAGCATGGAGATTAGAGAGGAAGAAATAAAATGGTCCCCATTTGCAGATGACACAATTATCTATGTAGATAACCCGAAGAAATCTACAAAAAAAGAACTCCCAAGTTTTAGCAAAGTCACAGAATACAAGGCCAACACACAACTATCAACTGTATTTCACACTGGCAATGTACAAATAGAAAGCTAAATTTAAAAAACATCATTTACAATAGCTTCAATAAAAGAAAATATTTTTTCTAAATCTAACAAAACATGTATAGGATCTGTATGATCAGAAAAATAAATCAAAGAAAATTTAAATAAATGTAGAGACATACCATAGGTTGGAAGATTCAACATAGTAACACATCAATTCTATCTGAATTCACCTATAGATGTGTACTGGGGTTCCCCAAGACCCCCTCAAGCACAATGATTTCCTAGGAGGGCTCACAGGACTCAGCATATAGTCATACTCATGACTATGATTTATTTCAGTGAAAGGATAAAAAGCAAAATCAGCAAAGGGATAAGCAGCACAGAGCAAAGTCTGGACAAAGCCACAAGCAAGCTTCTAAGAGTCCTGTCAGTAGTCACGTCAGGATGCACTTAATTCCTCTAGCAATGAGTTGTGACAATACGTGGAAAGTGTTGTCTACCAGGGAAGCTTACTATCACTCAGTGCCCAAAATTTTACTGGGAACTGGTCAAGTAAATACTCTGTGCCTAGCATGTTCTGAAGTTACAGACTCCCAAAAGGAAAGCAGGTGTTCAGCCTAAACCACATTGTTTGCATAAAGAGTTTAAGCACAGTAAGCCACAATTATCATTCGGGGAAATTTTACATCAGTGTAGGGACTGCTTACCGGCCAAGTTTCCAGATTACCAGCCAAGGGCCAACCTTGAAAATAGACATTTCTAGGGACAGCAGTATCAGGCCTATTATTTTAACTCTTTTCTGCACAAAATATATCTCAATTCCAATCAAACTCCTAGAAATATTTTTAAGATATAAACTGATTCTAAAATTTATATAGAAAGGCAAAGGACCTAGAATAGCTAAAACAGGTTTTTTTTGATTTGTGTTGTTGTTGTTGTTGTTGTTTTGAGATGCAGTCTCGCTCTATTGCCCAGGCTGGAGTGCAGTGGTGCGATCTTGGCTTACTGTAATCTCCGCCTCCCGGGTTCAAGCGATTCTCCTGCCTCAGCCTCCTGAGTAGCTGGGATTACACGTGCGTGCCACCACACCTGGCTAATTTTTGTATTTTTAGTAGAGATGGGGGTTTCACCACGTTGGTCAGGCTGGTCTCAAACTCCAGACCTCATGATCCACCTGCCTCAGCCTCCCAAAGTGTTGGGATTACAGGCATGAGTCACCATTCTTGGCCAGTTTTTTTTTTTTTAAAAAAAAA
>NW_012115289.1:4688022-4693769 GCF_000951035.1 Colobus angolensis palliatus | reverse complement strand
AAAAACTTTTGCTCTGGGAAAGACACTGGTAAGAGAAAGAAAAACTACAGACTGAGAGGATATACTTATAAATCACATATCCAACACAGGATTTGTATCCAGAATATGTAAAGAACTCTCATAACTTGACACTAAGGAAATGAACTAACCTATTTATAACTGGGAAAAGACTTGAACAGACATTTCATCAAAGAGGATATATGCATGATAAGTATGGCTGTCAACATTATTAGAATTTAAGGAAATAAAAATTAAAACTATGAGGAGATTCCTCTATATACCTATTAGATGGTTAAAATAAAGTACTAGCAAAACCAAGTGCTGACAAGAATGCAGAGCAACCAGAACTCTCATGCACTGGAGGTGAGAATACAAGATGCACAGCCACTCTGTGGCAATTTCTAATTAAGTTAAACATACACTTATCATATGTCCCAACGATCCCACTCCTGTGTGCTGACATTAGAAATTAAAACATATCTTCACATAAAAACCTGCACATTAATGTACAGTTTTTTTCACAGTCATCAAAATCTGGAAACAAACTAAATATGCTTCCACAGGAGAATGGATAAACTGTGATATATCCGAACCATAGAATACCACTCAGCAATAAAAAGAATGAATTAATGATATCTGCAACAACTTGAATAAATCTTAAAGGCATCATACTGAATGAAAGAAGCCAGTCTCATAAGGTTACATATAATGCAAATCATTTATACAATATTCTTGAAAAGGCAAAGATAGAGAATAGATCAGTGGTTTCCAGAAGTCAGGGAGGTAGGTGTGACTCTAAACAGATAACATGAGGAAGTTTTTATGGCATGATCAAACTGTTCTATTTCCTAATCCTAGTGGTGGTTATGCAAATCTATACATATGCTAAAAATTAATAGAACTGTCACACTCTTCAGTATTAATCCCAGAGAAATAAAAACTATATTCATAAAAAACCTGTATTCAAATATTCATAGTAATTTTATTCTTAATAGTCAAAAACTAGTAACAACCCAAAAGTCCTTCAGTAAGTGAATGGTTAAACATACCATGTGTATTAGTCCATTTTCATACCTCTATGAAGAAATACCTGAGACTGGGTAATTTATAAAGAAAAAGAGGTTTAATGGACTCACAGCTCCACATGGCTGTGGAGGCCTCACAATCATGGCGAAAGGTGACGGAGCAGCAAAGGCACATCTTACATGGTGGCAGGCAAGAGAGTGTGTGCAGGAGAACTGCCTTTTATAAAACCATCTGATCTCGTGAGACATATCCACTATCACAAGAACAACATGGGAAAAACCCACCCCCTTGATGCACTTACCTCCCACTGGGTCCCTCCCACAACACGTGGGGATTATGGGAGCTATAATTCAAGATAAGGTTTGGGTGCGGACACAGCCAAACAATATTACCGTGGTACATCTGTACCATGGAATACTACTTAGCAACAAAAAGGAATGAACTATTCATACACACAACTTGTATGGATCTCAAGGGAATTATGGTGAGTAGTAAACATCAAGCTCAAAAGGCTATACACTGTATGATTCCATTTATATAACATTCATGAAATGACAAAATTATAGAGATGGAAAACAAATAATTTGTCAGGGACAGGAAGGAGAGGGAAGGGAGATAGTTGTGGTTAACAAAAAGTGGCATGAGGGATCCCTATGGCGATGGAACAATTCTGTACCTTAACTATGGTAGTGATTATAAAATTAACACGTGAAGAAAATAGACTAAATATTTATTTACACATGTGATCAAATAGACTATACACACCCCCAAATGAGTGCATGTAAAATTGCTGAAATCTAAACAAGGTCTGTGGATTATAACAAAGTCCATTTCCTGACCATGACACTATACTATAGTTATGTCAGATGTCACCTTTGGGATAAACTAGGGTGAAGGGTATACAAGCTCTCTTTGTCCTTTTTTTTTCAATTTCTTATGAATCCATTATTTCAAAACAAATGTTAAAATTTTATGGAACTGTATATCCAAAAAGTCATTTTTGTTATTTGGTTATTTTAAAATAAAAAACCCAAAGAGTTATAAAAGCACTACATATAACTACAGTTATGAAAACAATATGGTATTTTCTAGAACTGAGATTCTCTTTCAAGGGTATACATTAACATAACTTGTGGAGCTTTATAAAAATATGTGTGCCTGGGCCACATCCCCACAATTCTGACTGGATAAGTCCGGGATAGGACCTGGGCATCTGATTCTGAGGTGCCCCCCTAATGGATAACCACTGTTTAAGATGGGGAGATAATATATGCAAACAAATGAGAACAGCGGTTTAGGGTTGTGGGATCACAGGTAATTATAATTTCTTTTTGCTACATTTTTATGCAATAACAAAAACTTTAAATAAAAAATATTTAGTTCATCATTCCAGCTGGCAGAGATATTTTTTCTCTGTAAGCCATTTATTTCCTATCCCTACTCCTAGTTTCATGCCATCTAGGAATTTAATGAATACATCTTCTCTGTTCTCATTTACATCACTAATGAGAATGTTAAGCAGAACAAAGTCCAATGGCAGTCACTAGAAATTTCTTTCCAGCTTGGCAATGATAAGCAATCTTTGGGTTCTATTTCACTTATTTAAGATCTACCCAAATTTTACTCTTATCTGATTTACTGTTCTCTACCATTTTCATAAGACGAGAGATATTTTCATGCTTTTCTGATGTTCAGATACACTGTGACCACCACAATTCCTTGGTCTGTCACTCTAAAATGAGCCTGAACCACTCCTCTGATACTTAACAAAGGATATAAAACTATATTGTCTTTTCTTCCTAATTACATACTAAGACTGCTGGGCACAGACTGACCATGCTGTATGTTTCCTTGCAAACTACATAGCAATTCTTTCAATTCCATTCATTCAACAAACACTTACTGAACCCCCACTATATGCTATGTACTACTCTGGGCTTTCCTTCCTTAGTATAAAATAATACCTAAGTATTCATAGCAGTATTCCCTCAGTGTCTAACCTTGGGCAAAGAGCTACCTGTGATGTCCTGTGCCACACTGTACTTCCTATTATTCATTCCACCCAAAGCTTGAAAGACTTTGTCATCGACTCCAATCCAAATCACTAGATATACTTTTACAAGACTTTAAGAATGATAAAACGACCATACCATCACTGCCTTTTCTAGAAACAGTCTCTCCTTACAATTAGTTCTCACAGTATCTTGCCTCTTAAATCATGAGCTCCTTGAGGGCAGGAACCATGGCTTATTCAACTCTGTAGACCCAGTACATTTTTACCATGCTTTTGGCCTGGCAGCCCTGAATGAGAAAGAGAACAGCAGCTCCTTAAAGCAGGAGTTGTCAGGCTTACCTGCACCTCCACCAACCAGTCCACAAGAATGGCCCTCATGTCACTGGTGATTTCAATCTGCTCGTTCATGTAATCTGTAAGTATAAACTGTTCCTGGCATCGATGAGAAAGAAATGTTAATAAATAAACTCTTCTTGTAGTTCAAAATTGTAACTTAACAATTAACTTCTCCCTCATAGTTCTAACTCCTTATTTTCAACTGGTATTAGATAGGGGCAGATCAAAGTATCCTTTTCCAGGCAAGTTGCAGTTATCCTTTAGGAAATAGACACATGTGATATTCAAGTGTCAGAGTGGATATTGAAGAATCCAGAGGGAATAAGGGCAGAAACATACCTATAGCTGTAGACAAATGCCAAAAAGGTTCTGCCCCTTCTTTGCAATTCAATCTAAAGTACAATACCATGCTATGTAGAACAGTACTTCTCAAACTTTAACATACATATGCACTACTTGGGGATCATGTAAAACTTCAGATTCTGATTTAGAAGGTCTGGGATGGGGCTAGGTATCTACATTTCTAACAAGATCTCAAGTGAAACTGATACTGCTGAACCAAGGCTCACACTTTTATTATAACAAAGATGTCCCTTACTTAGATATGCCAGAAAAAGTGTGGGCTTTGGAGTCAATCAATTGCACTCTCTCTATAAAGAGGATAGGTGGATCTGTAGGTGGGTTTCCATCCACCCACCCTCTTATACATGACCTGCTAAAAATTCTACTTGGTAGATAATCCTGGTCCCATCTATTCTGTTGAGATAGAAGAAACTTTGGAATTGATGAATATTAGTGGTAAGGGAGACTGGCAGATTTCAAAGGAGAAAGAAAATTTCACCAGTTTGGAGAGATGAAACAAAGAATATGATTTTGCATACAATGCCAGAAACATGCATAGGGAAGGAAAAAGATCTCTAAGAACAGCCACTCAGAGACTACTTGACCATTTTTGTGTCTAAGACTGTCTTCTTAGCAATTAGATGTACAGGATTATGGTCTTCAAGGTAATCAGACTTTAGCTCATATCCCAGCTCTACCATATACCACTTACATGACTCTGGGCAGTTTCCTCTATCTGTAAGAGGGAGATAATAATGCCTACCATCATGAAGTCACTGAGAGAATTAAGATAATATCTACAAATCTGTTAGTACAATATCCAACTCACAGAAAGCTACTAATATGTTAGTTGTTGCTATTATTATTTTTATCATCATTATTACCAACCCTTTCAACTTGCATACTGAAGGATGGAATGATGAGGAAATGAAAACTAGGAATCATTGCCCACCCCCAAACCCAAGAAACCTACATACCTCTCTCTCTTTCATGTAACTGAAGATTTCCCTGGCATATATTGGGTTGAAACTTGGATCACTGCTGTCCTCGTCAATATCTTCCCATGGCGTTATCTGCTTAGAAATCACCAAAAAGATATATTACCAGGAGAATTATTCCATGGAAGACTTAGCACATACATATCAAGGATTACTCCTTTCTCTCCACTGTCTTCTTCTGCTAAGGTGTCTCAAGCCTGGTATATGTTGGGCCACAACACAGTACTCCTTGGCCATGCAATCCTCATATGGTCCAGTGATCAAGAAATGCCTAGTCTTTGTTGTATATTACCTTCGCTGCCCTAGGAACAAGGGACCCTTTTTATAGGTAAGCTCAAGATTCTCCAAGATGGACATTCTTATTTTATTATTTCAGCTGTGTTACCGGTCTTCTTAGGTCCCTAATTATGTCAATGCTTTGATCTGGCCCAATTCATCTTGGTAGTCTTTTCCTCCCTTCTATACCTTTACCCAGGTTGTTTTACTACAAAAAGGACATTTCTCCTCCTGCTTGCTAAATATCATCCCTTCATTATTCAAATTTACAATGTAAAGACCACATTTCTTGGGAGATGCTCCTATGAACTTTGCCCATTTTTTTTACCAAAGCCCATTGTGATGCAAATTACAATTACTAAGAAAGGCAATTTCCTGAATGAAATTACCTGGCCACTACTGCAAAGCCCAAGTATATAGCACAGTAGTCCAGACCCTTCTGGTATTACTGGAATAAATACTTTCTGATTGCTTAGATCTATCACTGTGCCAATCAGGAAGTCAAGAGATTCTACAATGCCAACTTAAGAGAAAAATGCCAAAGAACCTGGGAAATGTATTCCATATCATGGGTAACCTCAGGCTACAAATGGTGAGAAGAGATGATTCTGCATCACCTATCATTAAATAAAACCAGAAGTAAACCCAAGAAATATCACCCTCTCACTAGGTAGAGGGATACTCTCAATAACTTACTGTATATGGCTCAACTGCTTAGGAAGGAAAAAAAAAAAAAACCACTTTGCTAGCAGCCA
>NW_012115289.1:4681253-4685227 GCF_000951035.1 Colobus angolensis palliatus | reverse complement strand
CTCCTCCTGCAGGGGCTGTGGCTTTTCCAACAGGGACAACTTGCCATGATTTGAGCACTTCTTTAAAGATAATGACTTATTGATAAGGGTTTTATCCTCAATAGTGGGTTCCTCTTTTAAAACTAATGGCTTTCTGAAGAGAGATGCCTCCTCAGTGTTGGGTATTTTGGAGGTGTTGGGTATGTCTGGAATGAATGGTTTCTCCATAATGTTTGGTACCATGGTAGTAGAGGCTACTACTGGTGTGACTTCCAGCTTATGCCTGTGAAGGAAACAATGTCTGGGTAAGAAAAATGTAGTTCCTAGAATCCTCACCTACCATTTCCTTTTGTTGCTATATTTACTAAAGGTATGAAAGGGGAAGAGGTTTCAACCCCATAAGACAGATTAGAGGGACAAAATCAATAGGTACCATGGTGAATCAACTTAAGTAGTACACTGTATAGTTTCTATGGCCTAGATCCCTACACTTTTCTATAATTTTTCCATTGAAATTCATGTTACGCTTTCTTATATATGCTTCATTACCTTACATACAAAGGCTTTTATTATAATACTTATCACATTGTATGAGTTATCTGTTCATACATCAGTCTCCTTCACTAGCTGCATTTGTCTTTGTCTATCAACCCAACGCATCTGGTAAACTTCAGGTTGAAATTAACATTGTTTGAAGGCTAATGAGAGAGGCGGGTTGATAATTAACATTGGTGGTATCTAACTACATTCCCCTCACTCTGGGCTATTAAGGAGATGCTTTCCCAATGGAGGTAATAAAAAGCTCAAAATAGAAACTTGTCACATGTGTCAGATGCAAAGCTTTGTTTTGAATAGGACTGTATATTCAATTAGAGTGATGAATCTAGTGAAACCAAATCACAGGAAGTCTAAAGATCAGAATAAGAAGAGAGAGAATTTCAGGCAGATATAATCACCAGTCTCAGCAGGAGTAAATACCTTCAAAAGACCAGATATGATATGACTTAGTTCAATATGAAATATGCAGAATGGACATATCCATAGAGGTATATCCATAGCAGAAAGTAGACTAGTGGTTTCCTGAAGTTGGGACAGTGGTAGAAGTAGAAAGGGGGATTGGGAAGGGAAAGGAACCCCTAATAGGTATGGATTTAGTGGACGGGGGGTGTTGAAAAAGTTCTAAAATTAGATAGTGGTGATAGTTGTACAAATCTAGGAACAGAATGAAAACCAACTGATTTGTTAAGGAAAAAAAAGTGCTTCAAAAGGTTCTGCTTCACCAGATAGAGTCCAGGTCCCTCCTGATAACTTTTAGAGAAGATCTTTAGATAGTCTAGCTATGGTAAGAACATGTACTCTGGAGCTAGACTGCCTGGATTCAAATCCTGGCTCCTCTACTTACTGACTGGGTGACCTTGGGCAAGTTAACTCTCTGTGCTTCAGTTTTTTCCACCTATAAAATGGGGATCACACTGTCTCCTTCGTAGGCTTATTGTGAAGATTCAACAAATTAATATGCTCAAAAACACTTAAAGGAACGTTATAAACAACTGAATGTCAATAAATTAGATAATTGAGATGAAATGGACAAATTCCTAGGAAGACACAAACTACCAAAACTGACTCAAGAAGAAAACAGAAAATCTGAATAGACCTATAACAAGATATCAAATCAATAATCAAAAACTACTCACAAAGTAAAGTCCAGGCCCAAATGGCTTCAATTCTATCCAAGCATTTAAACAATTAATACCAGTTCTTCATTAATTCTTCCAAGAAATACAAAAAGTGGGACGTTTCTAACTCATTCTATGAGGTGAGTATTACTCTGATACCAAAAACAGACAGACACCACTAGAAAACTACAGACCGATACCTCTTATGAATATAAATACAAAAATCCTCAGCCAAATACTGCAAACCAAATCCAGCGACATATAAAAGGATTATACACCACAACCAAGTGGGATTTATCCCAGGAATGCAAGATTAATTTAACACCCAAAACTCAATTTGTGTACTACATCATATTAATGGAATAGAAAACAAAAACTACAACTACATGATCATCTCAAAAGATCCAGGAAAATCATTTGACAAAATCTAACCCTCTTTCAAGATAACAAGCACTTAACAAACAAGGAATAGAAGGGAGGTTCCTCAACCTGATAAAGGGCATCTACAAAAAACCCAAAGCTAACATCGTACTTGATGGTGAAAGACTGATACTTTCCCCCTAAGATCAGGGAGAAAACAAGAATGTCCAACTCTTGATACTTCTATTCAACATTGTATTAGAGATTGTAGCCAGGGAAAGTAGGCAGGAAAACTAAATAAAAGGCATCCAGTTTGGAAAAGTAAAACTATCTGTATTCACAGATGACATGACCTTATATAGAGAAAATCCTAAGTAATACACACAGAAACTATTAGAATGAACATCTTCATCAAGATTCCAGGACACAAAATCAATATACAAAAACCAAATGTGTTTCTATATACTTGCAATGAATAATCTGAAAATGAAATTAAGTAAACAATTCCATTTACAATAGTGTCAAGAAGAAAATGCTTAGAAATAAATTTAACAAAATAAACATAAAACTTATACTCTGGAAACTGTAAAAACCATTGAAAAAACTAAATATCTAAATAGATAGATATCCATATTCATGAATTAGAAAACTTAATATTGTTAAGATGTCAGGCTGGGCACAGTAGCTCATGCCTGTAATCCCAGCACTTTGGGAAGTTGAGGTGGACAGATCACTTCAGGTCGGGAGTTTGAGACCATCCTGCCCAACATAGTGAAACCCTGTCTCTACAAAAATACAAAAAAAAAAAAAAAAAAAAAAAAAAAAAAAAAAAGCCAGGTGTGGTGGCCGCACACCTGTAATCCCAGCTACTTGGGCAGGCTGAGGCATGAGAATCACATGAACCTGGGAGGTGGAGGTTACAGTGAGCCAAGATTGCACCACTGCACTCCAGCCTGGGCGGCAGAGCAAGACTTTGTCTCAAAAATAAATAAATAAATAAATAAATAAATAAGTAAGTAAGTAAGTAAGTAAGTAAGTAAGTAAGTAAGAAAGAAAAAAAAAACATATCAATACTTCCCAAGTTGATCCACAGATCCAAGGCAATTTGTACAAGAATCCCAGCTAGCAAGTTTGTAGAAATTGACAAGCTGATTCTAAAATTTATATAGAATTGCAATGAGCCCAAAATAGTCAAAACAATCTTGAAAAACAAGAACAAAGTTTGGAGGAGTCACACTTCCCAATTTCTTTCTTTTCTTTTTTTTTTTGAGACGGAGTCTCGCTCTGTCACCCAGGCTGGAGTGCAGTGGCGCAGTCTTGGCTCACTGCAAGCTCCGACTCCCAGGTTCACGCCATTCTCCTGCCTCAGCCTCCCGAGTAGCTGGGACTACAGGCGCCCGCCACCATGCCCGGCTAATTTTTTTGTATTTTTTAGTAGAGACGGGGTTTCACCGTGTTAGCCAGGATAGTCTCGATCTCCTGACCTCGTGATCCGCCCTCCTCGGCCTCCCAAAATACACTTCCCAATTTCAAAACACAACATGAAGCTGCAATAATCAAGACAATATGGTACTGGCATAATGATAGTTAATGAGAGGCATATAGATTGATGGAATAAAATTAAGAGTCCATATATAAACACATTTATGGTCAATTGATTTCCCACAAGGGTGCCAAGACAATTAAGAAAGGTTAGTTTTCTCAACAAATAGTGCTGGAAAAACTGGATATCCACACTCAAAACAATGAAGTTAAGGCTCCTAATACACACGACCAACAAAAATTAACTGAAAATAGATCAAAACCCTAAGTTAAGAGCTAAAACTTTAAAACTCTTAGAAGTAAACAGGTATAAATTTTCTTGACCTGGGATTTGGCAGTGGTTTCTTAGGTATGACATCAAAATCATAAACAAAAGAAAAAATAAATTAGACTTCTTCAGAATTAAAAATTTGTGTA
>NW_012115289.1:4678344-4680569 GCF_000951035.1 Colobus angolensis palliatus | reverse complement strand
GTGAAACCCCATCTCTACTAAAAATACAAAAATTAGCCAGGTGTGGTGGTGGGCGCCTGTAATCCCAGCTACTTGGGAGGCTGAGGTACAAGAATTGCGTGAACCTGGGAGGCAGAGTTTGCAGTGAGCTGAGATCACGCCATTGCACTTCAGCCTGGGTGACACGAGTCAGACTCTGTCTCAAGGAAAAACAAAAACAAAAACAAAACACTGCCACCATTGCACAGTGGTTATACCATTTTACATTTCCTCGAGTAAATACACTACTGGAGGAAATGTAAAATGGTGTAGCCACTATGGAATACAGCTTGGCAGCTCCTCAATGCATGGAACACAGAATTACCATATGACCCAGCAACCACACTCCTAAGTATATACATAAAAGAATTGAAAACAAGTGTTCAAACAAAAAGGTATATACAAATGTTCATAGCAGCACTATTTACAATATCCAAAAGGTAGAACCAATACAAATATCTATCAACTGATGGATGGGTAAACCAAATGTGTTGTATATATGCAATGAAATGCTTGGCAATAAAAAGAAATGAAGTACTAATAACCTGCTATGATGCTGTGACATGGATAACCTCAAAAACATGCTAAGTGAAAGAAGCTAGACACAAAAGACCACACATTGTCTAATTCCATTTATATGAAACATCCAGAAAAGGGAAATCTATATAGAGACAGAAAGTAGATCAGCGGTTGCCCAAAGCTGGGCAGGTTGGGGGTATTGAGAGATGATAACCAAAGGTACAGGGTTTCTTTGGAGTTAATGAAAATGTCCAGAAATTGATTGTGATGGCTGTATAACTGTGAATATACTAAATAGCATTGAATTGTATACTTTAAATGGGTGAACTGTATGGTATGCAAATTATATCTCAATAAAGCTGTTACTAAAAAAAAAAAGACTTAATGATTATACTTGTGTGATTATAGTGAGCTCTCAATAAAAGGCAGCTATTACTAGTTTTCCTACTATTATTAGAGTCCTTTCCACTGAACCCTGAGTGAAGAGAAGAATGTTTACGGCATTTGTGAGGATTACCCTGCTAAAGTCAGAATGATAAAAGAAACTCAAAATAATGCAGAGAATTATATGCATACAAACTCCAGAATTCCATTTTAGCAGGAAACCAAGTAAGGCTAAATGCTAATCTTCTTTCTGCTGGGTAATTAGCAAAACATCCTGTGGACTGTGCATGTTATTTTCTAGAGTTACTCAGTCTTTTTAGCTTACCCTTTGGTGTTCCCAGGAGTGATAATCCAAACATCTCACAACCAGTATGGCACTTCGCCAACCAATCACAGTGGAAGCTAGCATCAAACAACCAGTACAATAGTACTGGTATGTGTTGGCTAAATAGCAGCCCTACATGTTTCCAAGAGACACAGGATGTAGTTCTGTGCTCTATGCCAGGCCTTCTGGCTAGCAAATAACTGAAAAGATGTCGTGTTAACATCACTCCACCTTGACCTCATAAGATTTTCAGAGGGGAAAAAAGGCAGTATAATTGACTTTAGCCCGGTAATAGGCATCTATCTAATCTATTCAGATGTAGATTAGTCAGTTCCTGAAGAATAATTCTCACTGGAATGAGGAGGGGATATAGAAAGGTCTCATTCCACTATCTAAGTCATCTTTCAATAAAAGTCTTCCTAGAGGTAAATTCTTTTTTCAGTTCTAAATGGGAATGTGCATCTGTACTTGTAGAACCTGTGAATGGTACCTGTAACAGCTGAAAAACACATGTTTTTGCTCTAGGGAGATAGTAATTTATCTCCAGTAACAAGGTACAAACCTCCCCTAAAGCTTCTAATGGAATAAGCAGACTGGCAAGCTACCTACCAGTCAGCTGCTGAGAATCCCTGAAAAGTTAAGTTGTCTCCACACTATAAAGCACAGACTAGCTCAAACAGGTACTGAATTACTAGAAGACAGGAAAAGATGAGCACAAGGTCTTTTGGCAAATTTTCCAATGACAACAGCTCTTTCATTATGCACACACATAATGAAAGAGGAGAGACAGAAGAGGCCTATAACTCTTCAGCAACCACAGCTGAGCCCACCTCAGCACCCAGGGTTAATGTGGTAGTCATCATTGTGGCTTGCTAAATATGTTCTCAATGGGGACAAAAGGATGTCACATACTCTACCATCTAAAATAATGCCATCTGAGTCCCCTCTCACTCACCATTTTAGATTCCGCTTATTCTTT
>NW_012115289.1:4669805-4678219 GCF_000951035.1 Colobus angolensis palliatus | reverse complement strand
TGTAGTTCTGTGCTCTATGCCAGGCCTTCTGGCTAGCAAATAACTGAAAAGATGTCGTGTTAACATCACTCCACCTTGACCTCATAAGATTTTCATAGGGGAAAAAAGGCAGTATGATTGACTTTGCTGTCTGGGTGTGCCTCTTCAGGATACACCTCTAACACAATACTATCTGTGATATATCTATCCCATCTCACTAAGTGGCATTTATTTAACGCATGGCTTTGGGGAGTTCCACACAGACTCTAATCCTGACTAACACTTTTAACAGTAGGAAAGATCATGGGACTGTTAATAATGTCAGTAAAAATACACTTAAAGTTATGTCTTTAAAAAGAAACAAACAGGCTAGTCATGGTGGCTCTTGCCTGTAGCCCCAGCATTTTGAGAGGCCACGGTGGGAGGATCACTTGAGCCTGGTAGTTCAAGACCAACCTGGGCAACATAGGGAGACCCTGTCACCACAAAATAATAATAAAAAAAATATAGCTCGGTGTGGGGGCACATGCCTATGGTCCCAGCCACTTGTGGGGAATAAGGTAAGAAGACTGCTTGAGTCTGGGAGGTTGAAACTGCAGTGAGCTTCGATCACGCTACTGTACTCCAGATTGGGCAACACAGCAAGACCTTGTCTCAAAAAAATTTTTTAAATTAAAAAATTAAATGACACAAATGAACCTAATTATATTTCAAATAAGTATCATAACTATGTTAAATGATTTTTCCTTTCCTTTTAGAAAGCAGAAGAAAAGATTAGAAATAACCAATCCAAGTCACTTATAAATAGTATTTGACTGCCACCTTCAAAGTATACATCCTCAATTAGGATAGCTCTGCAGGGGGGTGTAGACATTGCTAATAAATCTGGAACTCTTTTTAGTAGGTTTGCTTATTACAGTGGTTTGGATGAAGCCATTTTGAAACTCTTTTAGCTGTATTACAGTATTAAGTAAATGTGTTGATGTTTTTAGGAGCCAGGGTTCTCATTATAGAACATACAAATAAGAATTAGTGAACCCAAGAAAGAATTTTATGTATTGAAATTGAAGCTGCATGAATTCATGATTTCCTAAATAGGTATATGTGTGTACAAATACTAAATGCCCACATCAAAAAGCTAGAAAGATCTCAAATAAACAACCTAACAGCACGACTAAAAGAACTAGAGAACCAAGAGCAAACAAACCCCAAAGCTAGCAAAAGACAAGAAGTAATCAAAATTCAAGTGGAAGTGAAGGAAAGAGAGACACAAAAAACTCTTCAAAAAAATCAATGAATCCAGGAGCTGGCTTTTTGAAAAAAATTAATAAAACAGATAGATTGTTAGCTAGACTAATAAGAAAAGAGAGAAGAATAAAATAGACACAGTCAGAAATAAGGGAGATATCACCACTGACCCCACAGAAATACAACCAACCATCAGAGAATACTATCAACACCTCTATGCACATAAACTAGAAAATCTAGAAGAAAGGAATAAATTCCTGGACACATACACCCTAAGACTGAACCAGTTATACATATATATTTGTGTATATAAATATATACACAAATATAGACATATGTATAAGTACACATTTGTGTATATAAAAATACAGATATTTCCTAGCTCTGTCTGCAGACTGGGCAGAAAAAGCAGACACCCTAATAGCATATCTAGCATCAAGATCTTGGTATCTAATATCACTCCCTACTAAAGGGAACCAGAACTCTGGAGAAATGATTGACTCCAGGGGTTGGACAAAGGAGGCATAAGATGAATTTGGACCATCTTTTTAAGCTGGAAATAAAATGCTCAAAAAATTATGAGAACATGTCACAAGGACACGGTAGTCAGATTGAAGGCACTCCTAACTGGCCAAAGATGGGGCAATTTGAACACCAAAATAAAGTATAATAATGAACAGTAAACCACTGGAAAAATAAGAATTCATGAGTCCATACTGATAACAAACAGTGGAGAAGAGAAGGCTCATACTTGTAGAGTATGTCCTACAGATTCCTTACTGCAAGAGAAAAAGATAAATGATAATGATACAGTACAAAAATCAGGCAACATCTTGACCAGGTGATCAAAATTAACATTATCAATGAAAGACAGACATCCTGTGCCTCCAGATATGACACTCTGAGAAGGATAGCAAGAACATCACCTACACAGTATCCTAGCCAAGAATGTATCAATCTAGTCACAAGCAAACATTAGACAAAAACAAAATGAGGATTTTTCTATTTTACAAAGTGGGGAGTTGGGTGGGACTGTATCCTCAAAAATGGCAACATCATTAAAAAAAAAAAAAAGGCTATGGAAATGTTCCAGATTAAGAGGCTAAAAAGACAAGTAAAAGACAAGTAAATACAATACATGATCCTAGCCTGGATCTTTACTGGAGGGGAAAACATGCTATAAAGGTTGTTATAAGGTCAGCTGACAAAACTGGAATATGGATGATTGATTACACAAAACTGCTACTTACACAAAACTGCTATATTAATGCAAATTTAGAAAATTGATAAGTGTATTGTGGTTATATAAGACAATTTCCCTATTCTTAGGAAATACACACTGTACTTAGGGATAAAGGGACCACGATATATACAAGCAAATGAGAAAGCACGTGGGACAAAATGTCAACAGTAAGTACTCTAGTAAAGGGTATACTGGTGTTCTTTGTACAATTTTTATTTTTGCAACATTTCATAAATTTGAAGTTATTTCCAAATGAAATGTAGAAAAAAAGTATGTCTTTGTATCATCAGATCATAATAAACAACTACAGTCCAATAGGAAATTCTTTCTTAGGACCTCAAGTCATCTACCTCTGCTTTTCAAAGAGCTTGCCACAGTCGCCATTTCAACTTCACCTAAAGTTTTGCAAACTCCTTATATGTGCAATCAAGATTCAGAATGGGAAAAGAAGTGCGTTCATGGCAAGAAAGAGGTGGAGATCATAACTCCCAAGGTGAAACTCTCTACTTGCCATACATGCAGGTACAAAGCATTGGTATTTTCAAGTTTAAGCTCAAGGGGACCTTTACTTGTACTTCCCCATAATTCTTTCACCATAAAATAGGAAAATAGAAGTGAAGGTTGGGTGTGGTGGCTCACGCCTATAATCGCAGCACTTTGGGAGGTCGAGGCAGGAGGACTGCTTGAGCCCAGGAATTCAAGACCAGCCTGGGCAATATGGCAAAATCCCATCTCTACAGAAAGAATACACAAATTAGCTGGGCATGGTGGTGATCACCTGTAGTCCCAGCTATTTAGGAGGCTAAGGCTGCATTGAGCTGTGTTCACGCCAGCTTGGACAACAGAGGAAGACTTTATCTCAAAAATAAAATAAAATAAAATAAAATAAAAAAATAAAATAAAATAAAATAAAATATATAAATAAACGAAAGTCCTACTTACACAAAACCATTTAGGCAAACATGGATATAGGCCCTATCTCCCTGTCTACTGGCTTAGCACCAGCTCTTAAATATCACAAGTCCTTCCCATGCTAGAAATGATAAGGGAGAGGAAAAGAAAAACTCACAGCAGATTAACTAATTAAAACAGATTAACTCTTTTTGGCAGGCCAGGATCTCACTGTGGTAAATGTTGAGAAGAACACAGGGATGAAGACATGGAGACCTACCTAATAATACTGACTGTTGAGAAGCAAATTATCATATAGGGAACCTCCAAAACCCAGAGCGAAAGGAGCCCTCAACTGTCAAATAGATGAGTTCGGATATCTGCAGTAATGCCCAACCTTAGGAATGGCTTAGGTACATTGTAATGATGGAACTGTCCCTGGACGGCACCAAAGACCATTCAAGGTAACCAAGGTAAATCTTCAGAACTTGAGTGCAAAAGGGAAATGGGCCTTCTGAGCAGCTAGAGAGCTAGAGGCAGAAACTCTGCTAATGATGCCTTGCTCCCCTGCCCCCTAACCCCATGGAAATATGGCCAAACGGATGCTCAATTCAGTTGGAGAATCAGGAGGGTCCTAGATATCTGCATGGATTTCCTATTATTGATACAGTTCATGTATGTCTGTTCTTTCTGAATGGTAAGATAAACTCATGAAAAAAGGGACTCAGATGTCACAAGAAAGTTTCTCATATGCTGTGATACTTTACTGCTGTGATCTGAATATTTGGGTCCCTTTGAAATTCATTATGTTGAAACCTAATCTCCAATGTGATGCTATTAAGAGACAGGCCTTTTGAGAGGTGATTAAGTCTTGAGAGCACAGCCCTTGCGAATGGGATTAGTGCCCTTATAAAAGAGGCCTGAGGAAGCTTGTTTGCCTCTTCCACCATGTGAGGGCACAGGCAAAAGATGTCATCCATGAGGAATGGGCCCTCACCAGATAGCAAATCTGCCAGCACCTTGATCTTGGACTTTTCGGCCTCCAGAACTGTGAGCAATAACTTGTTGTTGTTTATAAGTTACCCAGTCTAAGGTGTTTTGTGATAATTGCCCATACGGACTAAGACACTTTTCTTGCATATTGCCACTGTACTCCCGTCAGGGACTTGGAGGGACCAAGGGAAGTTACACTAAGATAGGCTGCAATCTGCTCCTGATTTATGGCTACCTTATTTCAGCCAAATTCTGCATCCATGGTTAAATAAGTCAAGAGATGAATCTAACCTTACAAGTGTGTGTGTGTGGGAAGGGGCTCTTTCTATCAATTGATAGTAGGTCTGAAATTATGCAGAAAGCTATAACTTAAAAAAACTATGTTGTAATCTGTATAGGGACGAGATTGTATTTGCAGAAAGGTGGTCATACAGAATCTAAAGGGCAGGGATCTAAAGGAAAGAACTTGGCCAATGCCTATCCAATTATGCCCAAGGGAGTAAAACACTATTTAGTAGATATAAGTATTCTGGTAGCTACATAAGTACACTATATAATGCAGGGCAAGAATAGTTCACCAGGATTATCTATAGCCTAGATAACACAGACTTCAAAACCAACATTGGTGAAGTCCTCATCTATCAAGAAGAGATTATAGTATCTACCTCACAGGATTACATGAGGATTAAGTGAGCTGATACAGGATAACATGCTTAGCATAGTGCCTGACATATGGTAAGCACCGAGTAGGTATATCAGTTATTATTATTTTTTAAGACAAAGATTGCCTTTGGCTTGATTCTATATTCATTTAACAACATTCTATTAATTCTGATTTTTACTGTCACCTTAGTAACACCAGAAGGGAGGTTACTTGAAAGAATTCTAGCCAAAATTGAATTTCTAGATCCTTACAGTTAAAGACTGGATCATGGAACTGTGGTTCTCAACAGTTCTGTATATCTGGAGGCATTTTTGATTATCACTATGACTGGGCTGCTGGTGGAATTTAATGCCTGAGGACCAGGGATGCTAGTTGAGATCAGTCCTGCACAACAGAAAAATTTTCCTGTGTGAATTGATAAACACTACACTAGACTACAATGATTCCACCAAAATACTTACCTCGAGGGCCTGGGCAGTCACCTCTGGACTTCATCTAAATGCAATTCCATAGTTCTCATAGTTATCTGTAATTTCATATCTGATAATTACTGTCTGCTGCTTCCCGAGAACTCCACCAATTGCTCCAGATGGTATGTGCCAGGAGCCGAGCCTCTGCAGTTTCTGAAACTGGGTCATTGATCCCAAATAAAATTTGCTGTCGACATTCCCGAGAGGGTCTGGTAAAGTGGAAAGGTCCCTCAAGAAAGACGGTGTCTAAGCCTTATGCAAAACCATAGCAAAGGATTGGACTAGCATACTCACATTAGTGAGATCTTCAAAAGCTGATCTCTTTTTGAGTGCTCCCTGAAGTGAAGATGGAGACTCCTGAAGTGAAGATGGAGATATCTTTGTTTGGCAATTCTCCCCTGTCTAAAAATGTACAAGAGGTAAATGAGTATATCCAATTGTGAATAGTCTCTTCAGGGACTCTTTAGGGCTCAGGGGAACTCCAGAATCTCAAAGTAACTGGGGATGCATATAATAACCCCCAATAAACTGTAACAAAAGGAAATTCTGGCACTCAGTGCTGTTTATTAAGTCCCTAAAGGTGGTAGACATTGATAATGGGTAAGTCTATGAGGAGGCAAGATGACCTTCAGTATAACTCACAAAATGAGCAAAATGTAGCTCAGTAAAGCTCATTTTTCCTCTTACTTCACTCATACTTATGGTTATCCTATCCAAGGTGGGCTACTACCACCCCTACCATTCCTAGTCATTCCTTTAATATAGATGCTTTCAGGTAGATCACTTTAATAATTTAACAAATATCTACGTGTCTCTTATGTTAAGTAGCTTTTAAAACAGCAGTCCCCAACCTTTTTGGCACCAGGGACCGGCTTCATGGAAGACAAATTTTCCACGGACACTGGGGTGAGCTGGTTTTGGGATGATTCAAGCACATTACATTTATGGTGCATATTTATTATTACATTGTAATATATAATGAAATAATTATACAACTCACCATAATGTAGAATCAGTGGGAGCCCTGAGCTTGTTTCCTGCAACTAGATAGTCCCATCTAGGGGAAATGGGAGACAGTGACAGATCATAAGGCATTAGATTCTCATAAGGAGCACACAACCTTGATCCCTCGCATGTGCAGTTCACAATAGGGTTCATGCTTCTATGAGAATCTAATGCCCCTGCTGATCTGACAGGAGGTGGAGTTCAGGAAGTAATATGAGCGATGGGGAATGGCTAGAAATACAGATGAAGCTTTGCTCACTCACTGCTCACCTCCTGCTGTATGGTTGGGTTCCTAGCAGGCCACAGACTAGTACTGGTCCATGGCCCAGGGGTTGGGGACACATTTTAAAAGACATTACCAGTAAGGATAATAGCACACACATCTATATACTGCTCCAGGATCAGTTCTTTACTAACTGTTGACCTTGGACCAGTCACTTAATTTCTGAGCCTCAATTTTCTTATCGGTAAAACTGGATAACTTGCCTTACAGTCCTTGAAGATTAAATAAGACAATACATGTTTTTTAAAAGTTTGTATGAACTGTAAATGGGCAGAAATAGTATTTAAAATAATGAAGTCTGATATGATTGTAAACCTCAAAGGAAAATTTTATATTAAGAAAAAAAGTTTAGTAATCCAGATTAATCTCTGATTATTAGTATACATAAAGGAGGGGCTGGGGAAGGGAAGGGGGATGAATATTTTGAAGCAGAAGGGGCTTTCTTTCCACATATTCTGTATCTGTGCTTGCCTTAACCCATTCCCAAATGAGTAAGACCATCTCTATAGGGTTAGAGGTTAGGTCAAATCACACTATAGGAGTCTTCTACCCTCTAAGAGCTTTATGTGGTAAAAAATCTCCTAAGTCTCAGACTGCCCTTATGAAATTCTGAGAACAAACCTTCCCTACTTATATCAGAGAGTTGTTGTAATGTGAAGCAGGACACTGGGATCAGACCATTTGCTCTGTTCTCCAGCTGTACCATTAACAGTTAATACATGGCACAGTGAGTTATCAGAATTGGATTCATGACACAATAAACCAATCCAGCACAGAGAGCAATCTTAAAAGAGCTGAGGCTGGATGCGATGGCTCACACCTGTAATCCCAGCACTTTGGGAGGCTGAGGCAGGTGGAACATGAGGTCAACAGATTGAGGCCATTCTGGCCAACATGGGGAAACCCCGTCTCTACTAAAAATACAAAAATTAGCTGGGCGTGGTGGCGCATGCCTGTAGTCCCAGCTACTTGGGAGGCTGAGGCAGAAGAATTGCTTGAACCCAGGAGGCAAAGGCTGCAGTGAGCCGAGACCGTGTCACTGCACTCCAGCCTAGTGACAGAGCAAGACTCCAACTCAAAAACAAAAACAAAAACAAAAAAATACGAGCTGAGGGCCAGGCACAGTGGCTCAGGCCTGTAATCCCAATCCTAGCACTTTGGGAGGCCAAGGAGGGTGGATCATGAGGTCAGGAGTTCAAGACCAGCCTGGCCAAGATGGTGAAACCCCGTCTCTACTAAAAATACAAAAATAAGCCAGGCATAGTGGCAGGCACCTATAATCCCAGCTACTCAGAACACTGAGGCAGGGAATTGCTTAAACCCGGGAGGTGGCAGTTGCAGTGAGCCGAGATCGTGCCACTGCACTCTAGCCTGGGCAACTGAGCGAGACTCCATCTCAAAACAAAACAAAAAAAAGCTGAGAAAAATTACTTCCATTTTCTAATTGATTAAGCCAAGACATAAGTAAGCTATTAGACTTTCATCTAGTTGATGATAAATAATCCTACTAGAAATTAGCCAAAAATGAAACATTATTTTCTCGGAAATTAGCTAAGAAATAAACTGTTATCCAACTCCTATTTAATATTACTGGTAGAAATAATTGACCCAAAATAAAATTACAGCTGAAACTGAACT
>NW_012115289.1:4664186-4668979 GCF_000951035.1 Colobus angolensis palliatus | reverse complement strand
AAAAAAAAAAAAAAAAGAAAAATTTACATAGGAAAAAATTTGGCACCTCCGTGAAAATCATTTTAGTAAAATAAACAAGATTAGAAAATGTTTATCTGTGCTCAGAGAAAACCAATCAAGGAAATTAAATTCACCTAATGATGTTCTGCTCCAGGAAATACTCTCCTGATGCCAATTCATCAGTGCTAGTATAATTCTGATTAAAATATGTATGATGATGAACACAGAATATCCTAAGGTTAGAACAACATCAAACTATCAATAAAGTCAAAACAGCAGAGTCAAAATATACCCATTCTTCAAATTTAATAGCTATAAAAAGCATAATAATAAATGTGCTGATATAATCTTCACACTCTCCCCAGAATGTACCAGTCTTTCAGCAAGGTGCTTGGAGCTTCTCAGAGAAAGTAAGGATACAGACATGATCATTAATGAGGACTGAGTGTTGTTCAGTTTTGAGGGTTATGGAGGGTGGCCTTCATTCGAGCCCTGCATTTATGGGAAAGAAGAGTCCACAGTTCTAATTTGCTGGCATTCTCCAACTACAAGGGCTGCCACCCCTCCCCATTTTCTCAGGTTAAACCAGACATATTTGAAAAGACTCACAGGTGAGGATAGGTACTGAGCCAACACAGGAAGAGACTACCAAAGATATTGTCAGGGAAGACAGTTTGCTCTAACCTTTTCAGACTGGTCATGATGACTGGGCACAATTTTGCTGGACTGAGATTTCGTAGGCTCAGGTTTGGAGCTCTGGGTTGGTAGTGGCAGTAGCATCTCTTACAGATTCAGCTGTGTCTTGTCCAAGGCAGGGCTGCAATCAGAAAGAGGCTCTTTAACACCATTCACCAGAAACACCATTCACCAAAAACACCATAAATTCTCTGAAAATTCTTGAGAAAACCCAGTCTATCTATAGCATCCCTAGGAGAAAACAGACTTTGATGTTGGGCAGATCTGGATTAAAATCTTGGTTTTATCACAGTTAACCTCAGGCAAGGGACTGACTTAAAATCTCTGGACTTCAGTTACCTCAACTGTAAAATGGAGATAAGTATACCTACTTATACAACAGGGGCTGCAGGGTGTTGTTCAAATTAAATGAGATACTTTATGTAAAAAGTCGAGCACTGTGCCTACCATCCTCTGTGAACGCTGGGATGTTGTCTAGCCCCTAGTTTAGGTCTAGCAGCACTGGGAACAAATTACATAGGAGTTTTGCATTGAAAACAATGAAGAACATGACAGCTCATATAGTATGGAGGCAAGCTGGTAGAGCTAATGTTCTTTAAAAGGCATGGGGTCCTGACAAAGCAATTGTGATCCTACAGAGAAAACAATAACTGCACACATATGTATTTGCGATAGGCCAGGTAGCATTCAAAGACGGCATTCATCAGAAGAAACTGTAATCCAGTTCCAGACACCTGGAAGGAACAAAAAATTCAAAAGATGAGATTATAGCAAAATAAACTAACTTACTAAAAAATCACTTGACATAAGAACTTGATCTTGGATTTCCCAGTCTCCAGAACTGTGAGAACTAAATGCCACCCAGTCCATGGCACTTTATTATAGTAGCACAAACTAAGTGCTATAGAAACATAATGGAAAGTCAGTAATGTTGTTGGGGACAGGGGCTGGAGGAAGGCTTCACAAAGGAAGTAACGTGTGATCAGGACTTAAAATGACAAACAGGTTCCCAAGTTGACTGGGAGGTTTCCAGGCAAAGAAAGCCTGAGACCAGGCAAAGGCATGAACATACAGAGTTCAGGGATGTCCTAGCTGTCTGGAGTAGGGAGCATAAATAACATGTTGGGGAGGGGTTAGAATGAGGCTGAAAAGCTAGGCTGGGGCCAGGTTGGTAAGAAAAGGAAACAGAAAATTCTGCAGCTTGAGGGGAAAGTTAAAGAAAGGGGAAAGGCTGACTTGGGTTTTGCTTTGGATGGAGAAGGATGAAACATTTTGTAGGTGAGGAAAAGCCAGTATAAGTATATGCATTCACATATATTACCTCAGTTGATTCTCACAACGAAACCATGAGGCTTAAGCAAGGCAGGTACAATTCTATTTTACAGTCTCAGATGAATTAAGTAACTTACTACCCAGGACAAACTATTAAGGGGCATAGACTGCCCAGCTTTTTCCAGGGCAATTTCTAAAATACCATGAAGTCTCTTTGATCACACTCAAAAACATTCCAAAACAGTGAAAGGCCATAGTGTGAGGAGGTAGAATGAGCACAGATCTTGGAGTCTGAATAACTGGACTTCTAAGCCAAACAAGTTAGCATTTCTGAGCCTCAGTTTCCTCATTTTCAAAACAGCTATAACACCACTTATTTGCAGAGGACTTGTGTGGCTCAAATGCAAATTTACATGTATGAAACCTGACACATGGTAGGCATTTAATAAATGCTGTCTTACTCCCCTCTTCTATCAAATCCAAACCTATATTCCATCTCATTCCTCAAACCTCAGCCAAGCAGCAATAAAGTTAAATTGGGTGCACCCACCCTTAACTGCACTGTATGAAAATCACTTACTCCACTACTATTATTTACACCTCATAATTTTTTTTTTAATGGACAACCAAGGACTCACACTCTGAAACCTTTACCTTTTAAAAGGAAAAAGAAATATGGAGTCCACAGGCTAGAAAACTCTCAACTGATAACATACAGGTTAACTAAACCTCAAAGAAAATAAGGTTACTTAAATGATGGTCATATACCCCATTTATTATCCTGAACACTAATCATTTGCATTGAGGAAAAGACACACTGACTTGGGTAAACTAATTTTCCCAGGGGGAAGGGGAGGAGAAGGGACTGACATCATCAAAAAGATCCTCTCTGCAGAACACTCTCAACTTCTGCCACCTACAGAACCCTGAGCCTTGGGCAAGAAAATTAGAATTCTTTCCCCTTTTCAGACTTTCCATGTCCCCTATATACACACTGGCAAGTGTTGCAGACTCCATTGGACCTCCCAGGGCTGGTGCTGAAACCAACACAGGGGCAGCAGGGCTAAGCTGATCAAAACAGTCTACAGGAAGTAGTAGCAACTTCAATTTTTATATAAAGACAGGTTACAGACAGCAAGGCTCTGGGAAGAGAACACAGCACTGTGTCAATAAAGCAGCACTGGGCTGGGAAGGATGCCTAAGGTCTAGTTCTGGCCCTGCTCTTAGTTGGCTGGGTGACACTGAGGCAAGTGGCAAAGAGGCAAGTCCCTTTCCCTCTCTGGGCCCTAGTTTTCCCACCCAATAAAACGAAGCAGTGGAACTAGAGCCTCCTCGCTATTCAATGTGGTCAATGGACAAGCAACATTAGCATCACCTGGAAATTTGTTAGCAATTTAAAACCTCAGGGCCCAAACTAGACCTATCAAATAAAAATCTGCAAATTAACAGTGTCCCCAGCTGATTTCTATGCACGTTAAGATTTAAGCGCCGCTGTTCTAGGGTCCCTTCTACCTCTGATCTTCTATGATTCTAAGTGGGCCGTAGCAGAGGGTGGTGCGAAAGCCAAAGCTGAAGGGGGTTGCAGTTGGGAACAGAAAAGAGCCAGTGAAGATAAAGGGTTAACAATAGAGTGAGGACACATGTGTCCATCCTCCCTTCATGTCCTTCAACCTGTAGCTCAAAAGACATCCTGCAAGGAGCATTGTATGACTTAAATATGTCTGATCCCTCTACACTTGTAGATGAAATTAATCCTGCACACTTTCACTTGTGAAAAGACGTTTTGTAAAAGTACTCTGATTCAGGCACGTGTACTAATTGCTCCATCTAAAAGCTGGGACCCAGCCTTGTTTGCTTTGCCATCTCACTCCTTAACAAACACTCCCCCTGCCCAACCTTGTACAGGGCTCACTCCACAGGCTGCTGATCGACAGGAGATTGAAAAGTTTCCTTGCAGGAACGCTGTGCATCCCAGCAACAGAATTCAGCAAGGGGCTGGAGTGACGCCCAAGGACCCACTGGCAGGCGACAGAGCCGGACACTGGAGCCAGCAGTACTTGCCCAAAGGCGCCTACCTCACACTGAGATTGAGGACAGACAGCAAAGACCATGGACGCACCCCTAGACCAGGAGAGGCCAGGGAAATGAACGGAGCTCCTTACTATAGCGACTCGAGTTCCTCTCAACCTGGCTCCTGCGCCCCTCCACCAGCCCAGTTGGAATTTTGAAAACTACCGCCGTCATAAAGTGCAGTGGTGATTGGCCAGCAGAGGACCAATCAGCGTGCAAAGCTGCGACACGCGAAAGCCTAACAGGAAGGGGTGGAGCTGGGTATTTAAAAAAAAAAAAAAGAAAAAAAAGAAAAAAAAAAATCGAACTCTGTCTCTGGGGACCTCGCAGTAGGGTGTTGTTTCTAGTATAATTGGTTGGACCAGGCTGGGCTGACACGCAGGGAGTATCAGGTTTCTCTAAAGAAGCGTTTTTGGCCAGGAGCGGTGGCCTACTCCTGTACTCCCAGCTCTTTGGGAGAGCGAGTTTGGGCGGATCGCTTGAGCACAGTAGTTGGAGATGAGCCTGGGCAACAAGGAAAAACCCCGTCTCAACGAAAGATACAAAAATTAGTAAGGGCGTAGTGGCGCGTGCCTATAGTCCCAGCCACTTGGAAGGCTGAGGTGGTAGGATCACTTGAGCCCGGGAGGCAGAGGTTGCAGTGAGCAATGATTGTGCCACTGCACTCCAGCTTGGGTGACAGACTAAGACCCTGTCTCAAAAAAATAAAAAAATAAAATAAAAAATAAAAAATAAAATAAAATAAAATAAATAAA